>NC_056529.1:14211635-14216699 GCF_019175285.1 Sceloporus undulatus | reverse complement strand
AGGGCAGCAGAAGGGGGCCGGCTGCGAGGAGCCCGAGGAAGAGGAGGGGAGGAGGCATCGGAGGCCGAGCGCGGGACCGAGTCGCAACAAGTGGCGCTGGAGCTGGCTGGACGAAGAACTGGAAGGGCAGAAGGGGAAAGGGTTAGCAAAAAAGGAAGCAAGGAAAAGAAAAGGAGGGAAGAGGAGAGGGAGAGGGAGGGAAGGAGGAAGGAAGGAGGGGAAGGAAGGAGGAAGGAAGGGGAAGGGGGAGGAGAAGAGGGGGAGAGAGGGAGGGGGAGGAAGGAAGGAGAGAGAGAGAAACGGAAGGAAGGAAGGAAGAGGAAGGAAGGAAGGAAGGAAGAAGGAGGTTAGAAAAGAAGAAGGGAGGGGGGGGGAAGGAGGAAGAGAAAAGAAAGAAGGAAAGGGAAGGAAGGAAAAAAGAGAAGAAAAGGAAGGAAGGAAGAGAGAGAAGGAAAGGAAGATAGAAAGATAGATATGAAAGGAAAGAAAGAAAGAAAGAAAGAAAGGAAGGAAGGAAATAAAGGAGGAAAAGAGAGAGAGAAAAGGAAGAGAAAGGAAGGAAGGTAGGAAGGAAGGAAAAGACAGAGGAAAGAGAGAGATGGGGGAAAGGAAGGAAGGCAGGAAGGAAGAGGAAGGAAGGAAGGGAGAGAGAGAGAGAAGAAATGTGAGGAGAGGCTGGGTTCACACTGCAGAAATAATCCACTTTCACACTGCTTTAACAGCCATGGCTTCCTGGTATAGACATTATGTGGAAAACCATGCAAGACAATCTTCCCAAGTTAAGAATGCTATTTATATATCCTTTTGAAGTTCTATTTGAAATGTATTTCTGTCTCAGGAACGTGCCAAACCAACCCTGGACTGAAAACAACCACTTTTGATGTGGCAAAGTCACAGAATTGACACTTTCCTACAATTCTGGCACAAGGAAATGTTTCAAGACTCAAGTCTTAACCCTGTGACCTCCAACAACAAAGACAACATGGAAAAAGTATTCGAATTATCAAGAGAACCTCTGACTTCCAGATTGCTAGAGACAAATAAGAGAGGGCACAGGTTCTGAACTTTCCCAGTTATGTATTTATTTATCTACGGCAAGCATTTTTACTTTGCTCCTCAGCTGAAAGAGACTCCCAGAGCAGCCTAGTAAGATCAAAAATGAGAACAAAGCAGATCAGTATTAAACTCTCCCTGCCCTCAGGTTTACTATCTTCTTGTTTGTATGTGCCTTCATGTCGCCAAGACCCCATGAGTTTCCTGGGGTTTTGTCAGAGGTGGTTTTACCAGTTCCTTCCTCTTAACCAAAGGAAGAAAAGAATTGGAAGGGAAAAGGAAAACTGGTGACCTCAAGCATCAGTTTTCTGTTACAGACATCGAGATCTGATAGTAAACTTCTGTCACTGGTCTTTACCCAACATCAGCAACACTTGGAATTTCTTCCCCTCTTCCTCCTACCATACCGATTTCATGGAATCTGAAACTTCTCCAGGTTTGCAGCCCCCAGAGCATGTTCTTTGGAGGCAGAGTTGAAAGATATAGCCATGTTAGTCTGTAGAATCAGTATATAGAAAGATCTTGTAGCAGCTTTGAGACTAACTGAAAGAAAGAAGTTGGCAGTATGAGCCTTCCTAGATTTCAGTCTACATCCTCAGATGCATCTGGATCTGAGATGCATCCTCAGATGCTCTTTGGAATGCAGGAGTTTCTACAGAAGAGAGGGAGACCTTTCCAGCAAACCCAGTGAAAGTGCACCATTGGATCTGAGCAAAATCTCTTTGAGAGTGTTCATGCCTCAAAGAAAGGTGCTTACTGCTTCACTTGAAAATGGATGGGGACACATTGGTCTCTCCCATGGCATGATGTTCTCATGCCCTCCAACATTTCACAGATGAAAATGGAGACACGTTTAGCCAAGCAAGGTCAAGTGTAGTCAAAATGAGAAAAGGGATTAAAAAGGAAAAACACATAGGCTAGGAGAAACTGCAGCAGTCTGGTTTTGCTTGAGTTTGCAGGAAAGGGCAAGATTCTGTCTCCTCTCGTCTCCCCTCTTGGGTTAGTTGTGTGCAAACTGCGTTTGCTCTTTGAACTCATTTTGCAGCAACTGAAGTAAGCTGAGGACAAAAGCGGAAAATGAGAGGAGAAGAGAGGAAATGAAACATTTTAAAAGCAGCTGAAAAAGTAGGAAGACAAAGGATTAATCAGACTAATTGTCACTCCCAAACCAGGACAGTTGGAGCATCTATGTTGGGAGAGGAGCCTCCCACTACACTTTGTTGCTAGGCAGGTGAGAAAGGTGAAAGATTCCTGCCTTTCAGCTCCATAGTCCTGTGGCCACTTTCATCCAGCTAGCGAGACTGGAGAAAGACCACAACACAGTGTCAGGGTGTGTCTGTGTATGTTGTATGCCTTCAAGTTGGTTCTGATGTATGGCGACCCTAAGACGACCCTATAATGGGGTTTTCTTGGCAAGATTTGTTCAGAGGAGGTTTGCCATTGCCTTCCCCTGAAGCTGAGAGAGTGTCACTGCTACTTTGAGTCTACCATCTGAACACAATTCTGTTCTCTTCGATAACTATATCTTTTCATCCTTGCTATTCCAGGAGCCAGAGGAGCAGAAAGACATTATCTCCAGCCAAAAAGTAAGAGAAGCTTCGATGGATAATGAATGAAACTCTTTAACCATTTAAGGACAGACAAGAAGCAGAGGTAAAAGGTGACAGTAACAGAATTAGAACCCATAATACAACTGTTTAGCAGCTTATGCGCAGGGACAAGGAGAACTACTGCAATCATCAGTGCAGAGAAACAGATCATGACAATGAAAGGTAAGAACAAGAGACCTCTTAAACAAGATCTGAGAAATCAAAGAGAAATTTAAACCAAGAGTGGGAATGCTCTACGGCCAGTAAGTGAACATGTTACATGACCAAATACAGATGAAAAGGCAATGGAAACAACACACTGAAGAAAAGAGATGAAAGGGTGAGAGATTCATTCAAGGAATTATCTTTATACAGAGGACTTTTCTCTGAGGACCAAAATAGTCATTAGTTGCAATAATGTTTTTCTTTTGTTTCTCAAAGCAACTAAAACAATTACTTATAATTAGTTTTTTATGGGAACAAAGGTAATGCTACAAGGCTCTCCAAGACTTCCTCTTCCTATCCACTTTTAATTGCTTAAACACTCACAACAAAGCACCAATAACAACATAAGACGCTGCATGTGCTAAGGCTTAAGTCATGTTATGTTCCTCCTCTACTATTTAGACTATCCCCACAGCTGTTAATGTAAGTATAGACATTATGGGTACACCACATAAGTGATGATGTTAGCCCTTCATATATTTATACACAGAGATCCAGGGTGGTATAGTGGTTTAAGGACTAGATGGCAACCCACTGAGTGGCCTTGGGCAAATCACACTCTCTCAGCCTCAGAAGGCAGCAATGGCAAACCTCCTCTGAACAACTCTTGCCAAGAAAACCCCATGATAGTTTTGCCTTAGTCAGAAATGACTTGAAGGCACACAACAGCAACTCTTTGGGAAATTAATTAAGACAGCTAGTTACTGTCAACCCATAATTAAACCATTTATCTTGACTTTTTTTAAATTAATTTTAACACAATCTATTTTACAATCTAAATAAAAAGAAAGAAACTGAGGGGAGGGGGAGAAGAAAGAAAAAAACAGAAAAGGAAAAAGAAAAGAAAGAGAGACAGAAAGAAAAAGAAAGAAAGAAAAGTCATGCAACCCCTGCAATCCTAACTGCAATCAAAAGGAAAAGGAAAAAAAGGAAAATATTATTCTATTATTACAGATCCAACTAAATTGTCCCACTAAAATTATTCATAATCATAGCCAGTGATTATCACATTGTTAGATTTCTTATTGTTCATAAAATCCATCAATGGTTCTAATCTTTCAAAAAAAAAATCTACAGTCAGTTTATCCTTTAGAAAACGACATTGATTTGGCCATTTGGCTAACTCAGCAACCTGAACAATCCATGCTTCCATCACCAAAATTGGGCAAACAATACCCTTGCTGTTGTTGTAATCCACCTTTACTATCCAGTTCTTCACCCCTAATGTCCAGTGAAAACATGTCAGGTAACATTACAAAATCTAGCTTCTTTTGTCCTTTTGCATTAACATAGGAATCTTAATCCAATAACTTTTTACCTTGGTACAA
The DNA here is from genome assembly GCF_019175285.1 of Sceloporus undulatus. Taxonomy (NCBI): domain Eukaryota; kingdom Metazoa; phylum Chordata; class Lepidosauria; order Squamata; family Phrynosomatidae; genus Sceloporus; species Sceloporus undulatus. Next base: position 14,212,504 of record NC_056529.1, on the reverse strand, counting down.
GCCCATTACATCTGAGCCCTCCTTATCTTGACATCCCCAACACTGATTTGAAACATTCTAGGCCATTTTAACATCTTATTTGAGGTTTGATATAAATTTAGATAGGTTTTCTTTTGAATTACAACACAAAGTATGTTTTATACCTTTGGATCACATTTTTTTTTTCTGTACATCCATATAGACATTATGCCCAAAATTTTGGGCCCACCTTCTCATGTATTCTTTTACAGGCTCATCTTCTGTCTCTAGTTGCAAGAGTCATGTATTTAAAATTATATGATCATAGTTGTTATGTAACACTAAAGAAAACTCATTTTCTCTGACCTCTATGGCTGCCTTATTTTGTCTTGATTAAATCTGTCCTTAAGTTTCATGCATGCAAACCAATTAAGATATTTGCCAACCTTCAGAATCATCTCTCTTGATTTAAGCTTCCAAACACAAAAGATCATCACAGAACAACCATCTCCAGTTCTGAAGCCATTCTTTTCTTTTAAAAAGCTTCCTGTGGTGAGGTAGCTAATATTATCTTAGGAAAAAGTCTCTGTTTATACTTATATAGTGTAACTAGAGGAAGCCCAATGAATCAATGAAACTGAAATAAGTGTTGACTTACCAAGTTTCCTTTGGCTAACAATTGAAGTTATGCCTCTGTTTTTAAGAGGTAATTCTCCCTCTCTCTTATGCACCCACAATCTCTCAAACGCTTCACGTTTCACATAAAGATATACTTGCAAATGAACATTAAACATTTATATTTAGCCATTTTAAAAACATGCCAACTCAAGCCTCGAAGCATTCTGTAATCACAACCCCACAAAGTGAGCAGGGTCTCTCCGCCAGAAGTTATAAAATGAGTTGAAGTTTCC
>NC_056529.1:14204352-14211610 GCF_019175285.1 Sceloporus undulatus | reverse complement strand
CTGCTGTTCATATTTTCATTTAGTCTGTTTTGTTGGAATCATTTATAAAAAAAACTAAGGAGGAACCTCATTTTCGGCCTTATTTGAGCAATACAATCTTGCGGAGGATTAAATCATAATAGGAGCTTAGTGCCACAGCAAAATAAGAACTTACCACTCCTGATTTTGAAGCCCAACATTCGGGCTTGTTCCCCTGGTTTTATCGCATGGCCACCATCCGGGGTTACCAGCCGACTTTGAAAAATGGCTGCCGAAGTGAGTTCAGTGACTAGTATTTTTTGGAGCTGGGCTGTACCCGGATGGTGGTTTTGGGGGGCAAAAAAGCCCATTGCACATTGCAATATAAAACCAGGGGTCAGACCTAAAACACCTAGGCTTCACATTGGGTGTGGTTAGGTTAAGTCTTTTTGTTGTTTGTGGTAAAATGTGTTGTGGTAAATTTGTGTAGTTCACTTAATTTTGCTTTGCACTAAGCTCTGTTAATTCCTAAAATGTCCTGCTTTAAGGAAGTGTGTCATATACCCACAGCTTGGACAAAAAAGTTACTTTTGAACCTACAGCTGCTGGATTGCCCAGTCCAGTGGCCATTGTGGCCACCAATGTCTGGGCGCTGTACTACTTAAGTCTGTGAAAATTACATTTTTCAAGTTTGCTTATACTGAGTTGGATGTTAGCTCCTTCTTACCACCATTCCAAGCAGAATTCCGGATTGGGGATATAGCATTTAAAAGAGCCAAGGTGTTTTTAGCAGTCTAATTGATGAGGGGTGATGGTTAGCTTATGTTGCTGCATTTTTAAACAGTTGGACGTCAGAAAACTTCCAGAAGTCTTATCAGTAGATTCATGCCTGCCTTCTGTCCTCTCATGGTCTATTTTGTCTATGAGTCACTCTCTAGAGAAATTCAGTTTTTCCAGTTATCAGCTCTCTATTTACGAGGCCAGTCCCTCTCACTTGGATAACCTTTACTGGTTTTGTTATGCACACAACATGTGAGTCTCAGTTAGCCATGGGCTTTCTCCCTAATGAGTTATATTGTGGAGACGGCATTTTTATTAACCAAGATTCCTTTGATAAACTGTTAGGATTTACCTTATTCTTGATTCATAGACCACATTTGTGCCCTCTCTCAGTGGCTTCCGCTGAAGTTTGAAAGTGGCCTCAATTAAAAATAATTCCATTAGTGAGACTCCAGGTGACTTTTGACGAGCTCTCTGTCACATCTGGACAAAACGATGCATAGGGCCACCACACCTGGCGTCTTTATTTGGAGATGCTGCTTTATTATTCATGTCTGCAGATTTAGGGGCGAACCTCGTTTTGTATCATTGGGTTTAATCCTTTAAACAACAACACCTTGTCCCATTTTTCTGTGCCCGGTTGCTAATAGTATCAACCCATTAACAAGATTCTGTAAGGATCTCCAGATAAATTTGGGGAAATGACTCCAGTCTCAAATGGCAATGATGGCTATGACTTGGGTACGGCCCCAATATGTCTCTAAAGCTGAACGAAGCCAATGCTTTCCCACTGCGTGGTCTGGTGGCAGTTTATTACAAGGTTGCTTGCTCCCCTTATGCTCCATACACTCAGCGTCCTCTGGGGGACCTTTTTCTTCCGCCACTCTTTAGCTTGTGAACGACCTGCCTTGAGAGATTCACACAGCTGGATACATTGTCCAAATTTAAGACAGCTTAAGATTAGTTCTTCTGCAAGGCCTATCCAGAATGACTTTACATTGTATTTTTGCATATGGAGTTATTGTTTTACGGATTGGTTTTATTTGTTCTTGTAAATTATTACTAGTGCTTTTACTTAGGGTGTTTTTCCCTGATGTGTGCTGCCATGTTGTAATAGCAATAGCATTTACATTTTCTATTCTTTTCATAGTGAACTCAGCCCCTCTCTAAGCCGTTGCCCCGTCTCTAAGCCCATTGCCCCTAACCACCTGGGTACTCTTTACTGACCTATGAAAGGATGGGCTATCAGAGTCCACCTGGAGCCTTCTGCAGTTGAAACTCACAACGTTTGCTGATGCCTATCGGCATCTAACTACTGTGCCACCAAGCTCCCTGGTATTGCAATTTGCCTGTTATTCCCTGTTTGGGTGAATAATAATCCTAATAATCCTAAATAATAATAATATAATACTAATAGTGACAGTAATAACTAATTATTGTTCCAGGGTGTTAATTTGTGCTAGTGTTATATTTGTATTCCCAAGAGTTTGGAATCTGGAATAACCCATCTTCCTTTCTGTTTTCCCAGTCTCTCTCATTCTCTTTTGTCATGTATTCTTATTCCAGCAGAGCGTCTACTGTGAGATTGTTCTGTTGGCATGTCTCTCAGATTAGCTAGAGCAGAAGTTTTGCCAGCAGACGAGCTTTCTGTTGTAAGAAGAGGCTTGTGTCTAATCCTAATTCCCCTAGAGGCCTACAGTTTGATTTGGATTGCCCTGCTAAAGTGGCATATTTACTCTCCTTTCAACCAGACGTTGGGACATGGAACTTTCGTCTGAATAGGGGCATTATGGTGGTTGTTTTTCATGGAGGCACATTTCGATCACACCTTCCTCCCGAGAGCTGAGCTTAAGGCTATTCCTCTATAATGCTGTGAAATTGTTCGAGCCTTCATTTTGACTTCAGGTGAAATTGTGGATTTGAAACCTGCATTCTCCTTTATCTGTGCTTATCCCTTTAAACCAAGGACTCGACAGCTTGGTTTCCTCCATATTTTAGAACCTGCAGTGCCCATTACGTCTCAGCCCATAGCATAGCCTCGGTCGGCATGTGACCATTGGTAGTCTAAAATATATGGAGCTACCCTTACGCCTCTCTAAACCGTGTACTACATATAAATACAGAGTGTACCAACCAGAATTTTATGAAATCCATCCATTCTGGGAAGTATTACCAGGTGTTGAAACGAGAAGCTTGTTAATAGTAGATGTTTGCTAAAAGGGGAATTCTGCTATTTCTTAATACGTACTAATTCAGTTAACTGGGAGTTATTGCAGAGTAGCTGGAATTGGGCCTATTATTCGATGATAGGGCCTGTTTTATATTTCTTTTTACATTGTACTCATTCCTTCTTCCCCCAGCCGCTTTATGTCTTCTTTGGTTAGCTGGGAGAAAAAAAACTAGTCTAGGGGGCTGCAGTCCTTTTTAATTGGCAACCATCAACAGTTTATGACTTAGGCTTTTTAATTACCTCTTTTGTGCAGTCAATCCCCCATTGTTTAAATCTAAATAGCTTCATTCCATACTGACGTTTCTTCACAGGTCTATATATGTATTAACTTGTGGGTTTATACTATGCTGATCTTCAACTGGCAAAGTTTTTTTTAAAGTAAATGTTTTTCATTAAGCGTCTTAGTACTTTGGACAATACAAATCTTCCTTTTAAAAAACCTTTTACCACGGTCTCAAGAAAGACGACAACCATGTCACGTGAAGGAACACGATCTAGTTTCATAGATGGATTTTTTTAAAAAGATCTTTTGTGGTTGCAGTTTCTTACCACACGTGAGGAATGACTATTTGCTTTGCATTGTTGCATGTAATTAGAAGTTCTATTACTCTTGTTGTCCCCCCCCCCCGGAACCGGGTCTGATTAATCGCCATGCATTATTGATCAGCGCAGGGCGAAGGAGCCCTATGAGCGCTGGGCTGAGGATCGGGCAGAAAGAAGAGGAGGAAGAGGAAGAGGAGGAGGAGGGGAGGAGGAAGGAGGGAGGGAGGGAGGGAGGGGGGTCCCCGGCTGGGTTTCCGTAATTCGGAGGAGGTTTTTTTGCTGGCGATTTGGTCTTCTGCCTCAGCTGATGTTGGGGGCAGCATGTCGCGGAGGAAACAGGCGAAGCCGCAGCATTTCCAGGGGGCCCCCGAACTGGCCTCCCCAGCCCCGCAGCGCAGCAATGGTGAGCAAGGGCCCTGGGATACAGAGAGATCTATCCATCGATATATAGATATGCATTTAAAAGGGGGGGGTGCTTTCTTTTCCCCTCCCCTCCTCTCCCTCTTTCCAACTCTTCCTCTCCTCTCTCTTTCTCCTTCTGTCTGTCCTGCTTGCGATCCAGCTTCATTCCCGAGCCATCGTCACACTTTGGGAACAACTCCAGTGTTCTTATCCCCTCCCCTCCCAGTGTTATCATCATCATCATCATCATCATCATCATCATCATCATCATCATCAATATTATTATTAGTAGTAGTAGTAGTAGTAGTAGTAGTAGGATGGTTAGTAGTAGGCACCGAGGAAGGAGACCGAGGTCTACGCAAGCTTCGGCTGCCAACTTCTTTCTTTTCACTTCTTCTCAAAAGTGCTGCAAGAGCTCTCTACTTACTACTACTAGTAGTAATAATACTAGTAATATTATTACTACTACTATAATTATTATTATGATTTCTATCCCACTTTCCTCCCAAGACTGAGACGCAGTTGTTGTTGTTCAGCCTACCGCAGTATTGTTAGTACTACTAGTAGTTGAAAGAGTATTCCTAGTATTAGTATTATATTCCTTTCTGTCCCGCTTCCCCCCCCCCCAGTCTGAGACCCAGTAGTAGTTGCTGTATTGTAGTATTGTTAGTATTAGTAGTGGTTGTTGTAGTAGTATTCATAGTATTAATAGTAGTATTATAATTATTTCTGTCCTGCTTTCCTTCCAAGACTGGGACCCGGTAGTAGTAGTTGTAGTAAGTCTACTGCAGTATTATTATTATCAGTTGTTGTATTATTCCTATTATTATTATCATGTTTATGTTTATTTCTATCCCACTTTGGACCCGGTAGTAGTGGTTGTAGCAAGTCTACCGTAGTATTATCATTAGTATTAGCAGCTGCTGTTGTAGTATTAGTAGTTCTAGTAGTAGTATTATTCCTATTATTAGTAGCAATAATATTAGTTAAGAGAGGAAGTGAGCTAGTACAAATGGAAGGAACTTACCTTCGGAGGAAGAAAAAGAGGAGGAAGAAAAAAGTTGACCCGGGAAGGAAAAAGAAAAAGAAAGAAGGAGAAAAGAGGGGGAGAAAAAAGTAAAGTGGGAATGGGGGGGGGGAGAGAAGGGGAAGAAAGTTAAGAAGGAAAGGTAGAGCGGGGAATGAATAAAAGAGGGAGAAAGAAGGGGAAAAGAGGAGGAAAAGTAGATTGGGAAAGGGAAAAAGAGAGAGAAAGAGGAGGACGAGAGGGAGAGAAAAAGACCGAGGAAGAAGGAAAAGAAGAGGAAGAGATAGGGGGAGACAAAACAGTCAGGGAAAGAGGGAAAGAGAGAAAGAAGGGGAAGAGGGAAGGGAAGAAAAACAGTTAGAGAAGGAGGGAAAGAGAAAGAAAGAAGGGAAAGAGAGAGGGAGTAGTCAGGGACAAAGAAGGGGAAGAGAGGGGAGAAAAGAAAAAAGAAGAGGAAGAAGAGAGGGGGAGTAAAAAAGCAGACTGAGGCAGAGAGAAAGAAGGTGAAGGGAGAGGAGAGAAGAAGTAGACTGGGGGAGGGGGAAAACGAGAGAAGAGAGAAAAAGTAGACCTGGGAACGAAAGAGAGAGAGAAGAAGAAGAGAGGGGAGAAAGTCTTCCTTTTTCTTTTCTTTTGGGAGAAGGTGGCTCAAAAGAAGAAGAAGCGAAGTTGATCAGCTGGAGTTTTGGCTCCGGGAAGATGCTTCAATCCCTGGGTGGTTCTTATTGGTTTCTTTCCTCCTTTCTTTCCTCCCCCTCTCTCTTTTACTCTTTCTCTTTCCCTCTCTTTCTCTCTCCCCTCCCCATTCAGGAGTTAACCCTGGAGTTTCTTTCTCTTTCCCCCAAAGCCCCCAAAGCCCTTCGCGATCCTTTCTCTCGCCGGATCCTCTGCGATCTGGTCATCCGGAGGCTGGATCTCTCCCACAGACTCACAAACACACAACGCACAAATGCATACATACAAGGACCCTCGACACTCGCTGGATCGGCCCAAAGGAGGTGGGTTCCATTTGTGTACCTATTGGGTGTGTGTTGTGTTGCGTGTTGTGAGGGTGCAATTCTCAGGAACCCAAAAGCATACCTATTTCGGGAATAATAGATCTCCATTCTCTCAGCTCCAAAACCCAAAAGGAAACCCATTTGGGGAAAAGTAGATCTCTGTTATCTTTCCAAAAACCCAAAAGGAAACCTATTGGGAGAAAAGCAGATCCTCTATTCTCTCAGCTCCAAAACCCCCAAACAAAACCCTTTTGGAGAAAAATAGATCCCTATTATCCCTCCATAATCTAAAAGCAAACTTGTTTGGAGAAAAGTAGATCTCTATTACCTCTCCAAAACCCAAAAGGAAACCTCTTTGGAGAATAGTAGATCTCTATTCTCTCCACTCCAAAACCCCAAAGGAAACCGATTTGGAGAAAAAGAGATCTCGGCCTCCCCTCCAAAAACCATACTTTGGAGAAAAGTAGATCTCTATTAGCCCTCCAAAAACCAAAAGCATATCTATTTCGGGAATAATAGATCTCTATTCTCTCAGCTCCAAAACCCCAAAGGAAATCCATTGGGAGAACAATAGATCTTTGCCCCTTTCCCCCCAAAACACACCCCAAAACCAAGCTCTCCTCCAAGTCACTTTCTTGCCCCATTTATTTCCTCCCCGCTCTTCTTTCCCAGTCTTGGGTTCCAGTGATGCGCTCCGGCTTTTCCCTCCTTCTCTTCCTTTCCTGATCTTCTTCCTCTGATGATTGAGAAGAGTGGTTTTCTTTAAAAAGAGAAGGAAGGAGGAAAGGAAGGAAGGAGAAGAAAGAGTTGTGGAGAGGGGATCCATTGCTTTTTCCAGTTTGGGATGGAGGGATCCGGTGCTTAAAAGAGATGGAGAGATCCGGTAATTTCTTTCTTTCTTTCTTTCTTTCTTTCTTTCTGGTTTGGCTCTGGATCCTACTCTTTAAAGGTGGAGGAGGGAAAGGAAAGATGCTTCTGGTGGGTCTAGAAACCTTCCTTGGGAGACGAAAACCCTTTTTCCTGCCACGCGGGACCCTTTCTACGCTCGAAGCGCCTTTCTTTGTAGAAAGATAGAAAATGTTACAATCTGGTTACAAAGTTTTTGGAGGAGAGTGACTTGCTACTATTATTGACTGAGAAAGGGGAGAAATCAGGGGCTGGTGGGCGACCCAGGGAAGGGTTTCTCCTCCTCCTCCTCCTCCTCCTCCTCTCCCCACTCGTGTTTTTCTTGGAGAGGACCATTTGGGAGATGGAGGAGGAACCCAGAAGAAGGAATGGAGGCCCCCAAGGATCCTCAGAAGCAAACTGAAAAGGGGGGGG
>NC_056529.1:14203802-14204252 GCF_019175285.1 Sceloporus undulatus | reverse complement strand
GAGAGGGAGAGGAAGGGGAGGGGAGGGAGGGAGGGAGGGAGGGGAGGGGGAGGAAAGAGGGAGGGAGGGAGGGAGGCAGCCCCAAAGGGAGAGAGAGAAGGGAAGGAGGGAAGAAGGAGGGAAGGAGGAAAAGGAGGAGAGGCGCCGCGCTCCGGCCTCCGCTGCCGCTCGCCTTGCTTTCCCGACTCGCACTTTCCCAGATTTTGAAAGGTCTCTGCAAAAAAGTCTGGGGTCCGGGGGGGGCGGAAAGGGAGGGAAAGGGGGCTCCCAACCCCTTCCTCCTCCTCCTCTTCCTCTTCCTCTTTCTTTCTTTCTTTCTTTCTTTCTTCTTCTCCTCCTCCTCTTCCCCTTCTTTCTTTTTCCCCGACTTCCCCTCCTCCTCCTCTGCTTCCTTCTTTTTCTCTTCTTATAAAACAAATAAAGAAAGAAATTCCTCCTCCTCCTCCTCCT
>NC_056529.1:14202747-14203702 GCF_019175285.1 Sceloporus undulatus | reverse complement strand
TCCTCCTCCTCCTCCTCCTGTTCCTCCTCCTCTTCTCTTTCTTCTCTTCCCTCCCCTTCTCCACTTCTTCTTTCCCCTCCTCCTCTTCTTCCTCCTCCTGCTCCTCCTCTTCCTCTTCTCCTTACTCCTTACCTTCTTCTCCTTCCTCTTCCCCTTCTACTTCTCCTTACTCTTCTCCTTCTTCTCTTTACTCCCCTTCCTCCTCTTCCTCTTGCTCTCCTCCTTCCTCTCCTTTTTCTCCTTTCCCTTCTCTTCTTTCCTCCTCCGTCTCTCCTCTCGGCCTCTCTTCTTCCCTTTTGCCTATTGATCCGACTTGGAGCGCCAGGTCAGCTCCTCACAGATTGCGGGAGATTATTGGAACTCCCGCCTTTTGATTGACAGCTCCACTCTCTCTCTTTCTCTCTCTTTTGCTCTCTCTCTCTCATTCCTGCCTCCAAGCCCCGCCCCTTTCTTTTAAGTCTCTCCCTCTTTCTCACTCCGGCTCCCCTCCTTCTCCTCCCGCCTCTTTCTCACTCCCTCTTTCTTTCTCTCTTTCTCTCACTCCCTTCTTCCTGCGTCTGACGTCGCTCTCTTTTCTCCTTCTTAAGCTTTTCAAAGCCGGGAGGAAAGACAGTCCAGTCCCAGGGTGACACCGCTTTGCAATCCGGCCAGGATTTGGGCCTGATGGATACATTAATAATAATAATAATAATAATAATAATAATAACTATTATATACTCTCTTCCCTGGAAATCAAAACAAGACAGGTCTTAAAGAATTGGATTACTAATCAATAATGATGATGATGATGAGCATTTATTCTCTTTGCTGGAAATCAAAACAAGGCTGATGGTATAGAATTTGATTAATAGATAATAATGATGATAATGATAATGATAATTTGCTCTCTTTCCTGGAAAGCTGAACCAGCGGATCCATGAAGTTAGGGCTGAATGTATATAATTTGGTTATTAAA
>NC_056529.1:14196532-14202737 GCF_019175285.1 Sceloporus undulatus | reverse complement strand
TCATCATCATCATCATCATCATCATCATCATCATCATCATCATCATCATCATCTGTTCTCTTTCCTGGAAATCTGAAGACAGGGCTGGCTGTGTAGAAGTTTGGAGGCTGGGGATGATGGGTCTCCCAATCGTGTTTCTTCATATCTGGAAATGAAAGCCCAGGGGGCCCAGTTGGGGGGCGAAGTGGAGAGTGAAAAGAGGGGCCTCTGGGGAGGATCGTGGGGGCATTAAAAGGACTGAACTGCTAACGATGCCCTGTTTTCTCTGGGAAGGGAAGCAAGGGCGAGTTGAAAGGCTGCAAGAGAGAAGAATGAGAGAGGAAGAGGACGCGAGGAGCCAGACAGCTGTACTCCAATTAGGACAATGTTAATAACACTAATAATAGTAATTTGGCATCTAGAAATACTGTAGAAGCAAAGGTGGGAGGAAAACTGAGGAATGAAGGAAGAAGACAGGGCAGCATTTGGGATTGTTTGCAATAATACCACCAAGAATCCGACTTTCTTCCAGGCGAAGTTTTCTTTCTCTTTTCTTTTTGTCTGCTGCAGAAATCATCCACTTTCGCTGCCAGGGCTCCATGCGAGGGGATTTTGGGATTTGTAGTTTAAAAAAATTGGGGGATTTGTAGGGGATTTTTTTTTAAAAAATTCGACTTTCTTTCAGGCGAAACTTACTCTTACTTTCTTTCTTTTCTCTTCTTCTTCGTCTTCTTTTTTTATCTGTTGCAGAAATAATCCAGTTTTGACCCCACTTTCGCTGCCTGGGCTCCATGCCATGACATTCTGGGATTTGTAGTTTTGTAGCCACCACAAACTGCACCTCCCAGGATTCCATAGCACTGAGCAGTGGCAGTGAAAGCGGTGTCAAACTGGATTATTTCTGCAGTGCGGACGCAGACAAAGTCGTAGCTGGTGATCCCTTTCAGTAGTTGCTGGCGTTACTTTTACATTAATAATAAGAATAAAACGTAAAAGGAAGAAAGGGTGCAAATGTGTGTCTTTTGTGTGTGTGGATTAAACCCATTAAAAGCCTTCTGTCTCGGTGCAAAACCTCTAGTTAGGGAATTGAATTCTGAATTCTTTAACGGGACAACGGAGGAACGAGTTACCGTTACCGTTACCTGAAAGGCAGAAATTAAACTCCCGAGTCGATACTCTCTTGAAAGGATGGGAGCTTTTCTCAACTGGGCTTGAACCTTTCCTAAAAAGAAGACATTAATCTAACTGATGATAACAACAACAACAAAAAAGATAATAGTATTAGTATAATTAGTAATGGTAATAGACTCAATGGAGACCAAGTCACACTCTCTCAGCCTCAAGGGAAGGCAATCTGACTGAATGAATCTGGCCAAGAAAGCCCCATGGGTTTTCCCCAAGGATCTGAAGACACACGACAACAGCAGTCGCAGATTTATTATTAACAACAGTGTCATTATTAATATATCATTGTTACAGTTATTATTAACAATAACAACGTGATCTCTGATCGATTTACTTAATGAAACTCTGTAAGTGTTGAGTCAGAAACCAGCCTCTTTGCTTTCAGGGGGGTTTCTCCTTGACCACGTTTTCGTAGGAATAACTTCGCTGTGGACGATTTCACTGTTGAAATTGGGACGGTATTAAAAACCACAACTGATCTTTCTTTCCTTCCTTCCTTCCTTCTTTCTCCCTTTCTCTTTCCCTGCCTCCCCTCTCTCTTTCTCTTTCCACCCATCTAACGTTATACTGATTCCTTCCTTCCTTCCTTCCGTCCGTCCGTCCTTCCTTCCTCCCTTTCTTTTTCTCCCTCCCTTTCCCTTTCTCTTCCTCCCTTCTCTCTTTCTCCCTCCACCCATCTACCTTTATTCTGATTCCTTCCTTCCTTCCTTCCTTATTTCCTTCCTCCCTTTCTTTTTCTCCTTCCCTTTCCCTTTCTCTTCCTCCCTTCTCTCTTTTTCTCTCCACCCATCTAACTTTATACTTTCCTCCCTCCTTCCCTTTCTCCCTCCCTCCCTCCCTTCTCTTTCTCTTCCTCCCATATCTCTTTCTCTCTCTTCTATACTAACTTTATATTCCATCCCTACACAGTATAATACAGATGAAATATACTGTAGTTTCTCTCTCTCTCTCTCTCTCTCTCTCGAGTGGTTTCATAGTCTGAGTCCTCTACTTGTGCCTCAGTTTCCCCAAAGTAGCAAGATGGATGGCAATCCCTGTTTTCTTTCCTCTCTGGTAAATAACGTCCGACTTCCACCGGCCTTAATCCTTGTCTGGGTGTTTATTTTATAACACGATTCGGGATTTGGGATTTGGGTTGGGTTTTTCTTTATTATTATTATTATTATTCTTCCTAAAGTTAATATAAATATGAAATGCATGTCAGATTAAACCGCTGGAGGGGATCGACCTTGATGGCTTCCTCTCCTAAAACCCCTCTGCTCTTGTAATAAGTCCGGATTATGTCAAATAGCAAGAGTCGGAATTAAAATTCTCTGAATCAATAAGAGAGGAATCGGGAAGGAACATCGCTAATCGTATTAGGGCTCCCTCTTGATAGCTTTGGCTATCTGCTAATCGAAGGCAGTCCTCTCCTCGGTTCTCCACTATCTCTTCCCCCCCAAAAAACCCCCACAATAAACTCCCTCCTTCTCCATCTTTCAATTTGGAAAGCAACTGTTTTTTCCTTTCCCTCTAAAACCTTCCATTTTCCCCTCTTGCAATGAGGTTTTGCAAGCATGAAATGGGAGAAAGAGAGAGAACAGTATTCAGGTTAATTTCTGGACTAATAATAATGATAATAGATAATACAGTAATCTATTATTTAATTCTGAGGTTGCATAGAGGAAAAAGAGGCTGAGAGAGCAGCAGTGGAGGACACTATCATTATTATTATTATTAGCCCAGAAATTAACCTGAATGCTGTTCTCTCTTTCTTGCATGCATCTCCATGTATCTTAAATATCATTCTTACAATAGAATATAATACATAATTGATAATAATAGACAAGAATAAATAGGGTGTCTGTTGCATGTGACTTCTCTTCTTTAAGGTATAAAGGTAAACTGGATGCTTTCCTTGCTTTAAAAAAAACCCTATTAAATTAATGGGGTTGCTATAAATCGATAGGTCTACACTGCAGAATTAATGCGGTTTGACATCGCTTTAGCTGCCCCTGCTCTATACTGTGGGATTCTGAGATTTGTGGTTTGGTGAGAGAAACTACAAATCCCAAGATTCTGTGGGAGGGAGCCCTGGCAGTTAAAGTGGAGTCAAACTGCATTATTTCCACAGTGCAAATGCATTCAAGGAGAGCGGCCAAAGAGGGATGGGGACCCAAAGCTCCATCAAAGTGACAACTTTACACCTTGTTGCAAACAATCTGATGTCATGTACTACAGAGTTATTTTAGCCAATTCTCTCTCTCTCTCTCTCTCTCTCTTTCTCTGGATGCAGAAATCATCCAATTTGACACCGCTTTAACTGCTATGGATCAAGGCTATGGAATTCTGGGAGCTGTAGTTTGATGTGGCACCAGAGCTCTCTGACAGAAGAGGCTAAACAAGTATCACAAAACTACAGCTCCTAGGATTCCATAGCATTGAGCCATGTCAGTTAAAATGGTGTCAAACTGGACCATTTTTGCATTGTGGATGCAGCCATAGGAGACTACCAACAAGACTCTACTCATTCAGAAGCATTTCCCATTCAGTTCAATGGGACTGACTTCCAGATACTCCTATTTGCAATGCATGGCTCTCCAGATGTGGTTGGACTGCATGTCCCAGCATTCCTCGTCATGCTGGGAGATCAAGTTTGATTACAGCGCCAAGGGCTTGAGCAAATTACATTCTCCAAGGTTCCATTGGATGCAGCCATGGTAGTAGAACTGGGAACATAAATTAGATTTTAAAGATTTTAATACTGTTATTATGTTAGTTGTGTAAGATGTAAGTTTATGGGTTGGGTTGGATAAGGGGATAGAGGGGTTAGATTGTAGGTTATTGGTTATTTTATTAATACTATCATGTTGTATGTTGTGTGTATGTAAGCCACCTCGATCCATTGGGAGAGGCAGGGAATAAATAACAACTATTATTATTATTATTATTATTATTATTAGCGCATCCTAATGATGCTCAAATCCTTGCTGGGCTGCAATGAAAACCCACTGAGTGACCTTGGGCAAGTCATTCTCTCTCAGCCTCAGGAAGGCAATGGCAACCCCCCTCTGATCAGATCTTGCTGAGAAAACCATGATAGGTTTGCCTTAAGACTAGTCGCCATAAATAGAAATGACTGGAAAGCTCCCTACCACCTTGGGAACTGTAGTTTTACAAAGAATGGTAAGGGCCACACTCTCTCAGCCTCAGAGGATGGCAATGGCCAAGCCCCTCTGAAGAAACTTACCAGGAAAACCTTATGCCTTAGGGTTGCCATCGGTCAAAAATGACTTGGACGCACACAACAACAAGCAGGCCCTCGCCAAACTACAAATCCCAGAATTCTGTAGGATGGAGTTGCACCATGGTGGAAGAAAGAAAATATTGAACTGTCCATTCTCAGTCCTTTGTCTTTGTCCAGAATCCATCTTCAGGGAGGAATAGGAGAAGAGGTCGCCTCTTATCTGGCCAAGGGTTTTCCAGAAACAAAGCAAACCATCAGAAATTTGGACCTGATATTCCAAGATATTTCCATTTGCCTCCTTCTAAGATATATATTTGTACAAAGTAACCCTGAACGGTTTTGCTCAGATATCAGGTTCATTAGTAATATCCAAATATCAGGTTCATTAGTAATATCCAAATGTTTATTTTTATATATGTGTTTAATGGCAGCCTGGGGCTTGGAGAAGTCTAGACATCTTCAGCTTCATGACCTAATTTGACCCCATTTGAGCCTGATTATTTTACCAGAGGCAGCGTGTTGTAGCGGTTGGAGCACTGGACTACAATGCTGGAGACCAGGGTCCGAATCCTTGAGCAAGTGGCACTCTCTCAGCCTTAGAAGAAGGTCTAAGGCCTCTGAACAAAACCAAGAAAGTGTTGTGATAGTTTGCCAAATGATGGAAACGACTTGAAGGCACACAACAACAAACAACAAATGAAACAACAATATTTCTGTGTATGCGCAGAAATACCCTCACCTGTTATAGGACTGAGACCTATAATGAAAGCAGGCACAGAGGCTTTAATATCATCCCTATATTTTAGTACTGGATCCTTTCTTAAAGTGAAAGAGGGAGAAACCTGGGAGCACCATGTTCTATAGGGTTGCTATTCTTCTGGTGCCTTCAACAGCCAGCAGTATCCCTTCTCCATCACTTACTTATGCCATGAAAGCATCACCTGCTGGATTCCTGCCTGTTATTGTAGGGATGGTAAAAACCTTGTTTTTGAGTGAGGTTTTTAAAAATGTATATTGTTTCATCCCCAAACTTTACGCTCGCTTACTCTACCCAGATTTGAAATTTTAAGTGTGACCGAAAGGATTGGTAGGTGAGGGAAAGAAATGATAGAGAGGCAGAACAGGTAGGTTTAGAAAGTATCCGACTCACCCTGTAAAGTAATGTCTTTTGAGAGGTGACTCTGTTTACCTGGAAGCAGAGGTTGGGAAAATGTTCGCTGTTTTATTTCTTTTTTAAAAGGCTAAACATGCTGTACATCAGGTCAAGGGACATCTCAGACAACAACATCCGGCTAGGTGCCTCAAGAGAGTAGGGTTGCCATCTTCCACAAAACCAGGACAAAAGTATATGCGATTGGATTGGGGTCCCCAACACACATGCACACTACATTTTGACATTTAACATTTAGTTCTATTGCATATTTCAGTTGTTGTTCTTGTTGCTAGTTTCACTCCCGCCTCAAGGAATCTGGGATCTGCTGCTTCAACCGGTGCAACTGGCCGGGACATTTTTCAGACTCTTCAGTCTGGGATTTCCCCAGTTTTCTGGGACAAACGGCAACCCTGGAAGGGAGGCATGAGGTGGGGTGCATCTACACTGCAGAAATAATGCAGTTATAGACACTGCTTTAAGTGCTGGAGCTCCAACCTGTGGAATGGAGGGATTTGTGGCTTTGCAAGTTTTTCCGCCAAAGAATCTGAGTGTCTCACAAAACTACAAATTCCAGGATTATGTACAATGGAGCCATGGCAGGGCAGTTGGGGGTAGATCATCATCATCATCATCATCATCATCATCATCATCATCATCATCAT
>NC_056529.1:14189500-14193532 GCF_019175285.1 Sceloporus undulatus | reverse complement strand
ATCATCATCATCATCATCATCATCATCATCATCATCATCATCATCATCTGCATATTTTACTTTCCTGCAGACATAGAAAAGACATGCTGAATGAGTGTGATGTTGTGGTTTGAACCTTGGACCTGGTCTCCTGAAGACCAAGGCTGGAATCCTTGCTCAGCCATGGAAGCTTACTAGACAAGTCACTCAGCCTAAGATAATGATAAACCTCTGAATAATAAATCCTCCCCCAAAAGCCCATTATACCATAAATACTGTTGACATGAAGGCACATAACAACAAGAAAAACTATAATCCAACCTTTTAGGAAAGGCGAAGGCATGCAACTGGCAAACCACCAAAGGACAGTGTCATGGGGAGGATGTTTTATTGGGGACCCCTAGGCTTTTGGTATTTTCAGCCCTGCCTAGGGGTTTCTTTGACCACTTTCCACTAAAGGCAAACCAAAGAAACCAAGGAGTTGCCATGTGTCCTACTTTAGAGAGGACTATTTGAGAAAGCCTTTATCTTTAAGGAGGTTCAAGCAAGTCTCATTTGAAAATAAAGGACCCTAAGCAGAGGAGAGGAGCAACTGGCAAGCAGACGGTGGAGGCTGAGAGGTCACAGTTTCCCCTGCTATTGTTTTTCTATTTAAATGATAGTAATTATTTCTATATTTGTGGCAGCACATAGAAATTAGCATATGCAAATGTCATGCAAATCTGAGTCTGCCTTTTGTCCTCTTTTTTCTTCCTTAGGGGAGGGATAATGGATAAGTGGTCGCCCTATGAAGAAGAACCCTTCTATGTATGCTCAGAGAGCCTGGTTTTTCTGTTTTGATGTCACATATTCCAGGCTAGCTCTTAAAAAAAAAATATTGAGCTGTAGCTGTAGTTCAGACCCCTGTTCCTTTCCTCCCTGTGGGAAAAGGCATGCTGTTCTGTTTTCATGAGCATGTCTTAGATCTTGCAAAACATAAGGACAGCAGAGGCTGGATGATCCAGATGGCATGATAGCTTTCTGGAAGGAGGGAGCGCTTCCCATTGTCATTAAATATAAAAGCAAAAGGATTCAGTTTTGGAGGTGGGGAGTTCAATTGAAGGTTATACCGCCTCCATTTTAATAGGATCGAAGTGAAATTAGTTAATCAGAAAATGCTGGCCAGCAGCCTTAAGTGCTTTCTAAGCCATTTAAGGAAACGAGGAGAAGAGGGGAGGAGGAGCGCATACCTGCCCAGAGCAAGACAAGTGGCACGAAAAATGTGCAAATGTCCCAACCAGCTCTGGTGCAATGCACTGGGTGCTAAAGAGCTCCAGAAATCCTATGTTACATTGGATGCTTAAGATCTCATGTTGGTGGGAAGCTAGAGGTACGCATTAAGGGTACTCATTGTAACTCGATCATCTTACAAAAGGTCCTTTCTTTCTTTCAAGCATCAGAGGTGTCAATAAAATCTGTCCTTTTTCTTGGGGGAAAAAAGTTTGAAAGGAAGGAAGGAATACCTCTCTTTCCTAAATATTATTCCAAAGTGCACAAGAGGTTTTCCTTTCATGATTGTTTTTACAAAGTAATTCTACAATGGTTACTACATGTGAGAAAATAAGTCATTATGATACAACCTATAGCTCAAAGTTATGGGGGCTTGACAGCTCACTAATCATTTTTGTTTGAAATCACCACCCTCAACCCAGCCTATGTTTGAGTATGGCCCCGAACAGAAAGGCCAAAATAAAGCTGCTTTGGGTCACTTTGGAGGTATGCTATTTAAATGACACATGCATCTTAAGAGGCCAGTAGCTGTGCTAAAGCTGTGCTCCAGTCCTCAGCGCACATGCATCATTTAAACAGCATACTCCAAAGTGACCCAAAGCAGCTTTATTTTGGCCTGTCTGTTCGCCCCCTATATTACTTTGTATGTACATAATATCCTCCAGGGTTTGATAACTCAGAGCGCATGTATGTCCATAAAACGCCCCACTTTCACCCCAGGGGCCAATGTTTTTCACTCCCAGTTGAAGGAGGTACAAAATGAGGTCTCTAAAGGACCTCATCCAGGTATTGGCCACATCTGAAACTTCTACATTACATGCCAGTACATACGGGATGGACAAGAACTTTGTTTCTGTTCAGGTTTTCAAAATACACATTTGCACTTCCAATGAATGTGAGATGCATTGAAATTAATGGATTTGCCCATTCAGGTGCAAGTAACTTAAAAGACAGGTTTGAATACCTTATTGTGCTGAATACAACATTTGAAGGTTTAGTTTCTTGAGTACTGAAGGTTTTCACCTTTGGCAGCATTCTGTTGGTGATACTGGTTTAATTGGAAATTATACCTGTGTATGTTCTCTTTTGTTGTTGCTGTGAATACACACATTCAGTACCTTCATTCTCAATGGGTTCCTCTGCTCATGCAGACATATTTATTGATTCAATTAATTTATATCCAGCTTTCTCCTTGTACAGGATCCAGGACAGTTTATTAGCATTAAAAACAGGATACAATTAAATATTATTTATACAACAGTTAATCTACATATAGATATTAAACACCAGTTTGGTTAAAAACACAAAGTTAAAACAATATAAGACGCAATGAGAACATAGTAAAAAAGATAAAAATACTAATCCATTAAAATTTCTGCCACAGAAATGAGCATCCAAAGGTGTGCCTGAATAAAAAGGTCTTTGCTTGCTTGTGAAAAGAAAAGAGGATGCTAACCAAAACTTCTTGGGGTGAATTCCATACTCTGGGAGCAGTCACTGAGAAGGCTGTCTCCGGCATCTGCACCAAACGTGCCTATGATGGTGGTAGCCCTGAAAGAAAGCCTTCTGCTGAAGATCTTAAAACTCAGACAGGCTCATACAGGGCGATAATTGCCTTTCAGACTGGGTCCATCTACACTGTGGAAATGATGCCGTTTGACACCACTTTATGTGCTGTGGCTCCATTCTATGGAATCCTGGCATTTGTAGTTTTACTAGGTCTTTAGCCTTCTCTGCCAAAGAGAGCTGGGGCCTTACAAAACCATCCCAGGATTCTGTTTGATAATGCCATGACAGTTAATGTCTACAATGTGAACCCAAACATGATGTCTACAATGTGGACCCAAGATGCGCAGAGCTTTTGGGGTCATAACTGGAACTTTGAATTCTGCCAGAAAATTAAGGAATGATGCCACCAACTACTCCAGGAAAAGGAAGACCGGTTGGCCTGGATCAAACAGGAGCGCCCAACCCTAGCAAAGTGAATTGCCCAGTTGCCAGTCCACTCTGGGAACCCTAGAGAAATAATGATGATGATGATGATAATAATAATAATAATAATAATAATAATAAGCATGCCAGCTGGAGGACTTTTTTTGCCCCACCTACAAAAAAGGAACTTTTCCAAGCTTTTTGCTCTGGCCTCTGATATACTCACTGTCACGCTGGATAAAGCCAAACTCCCAGAAAGTATTGATTGAGAAGACTGGGGGGTGCGTGAGAGTGAACATGAGACCAACTGCCCTTTTGGGCATCTACATTCTCTTTCCTTTGTCAATATTAGCTTGTTGATCTTGGCTGAGCAGGGCTTCTTAGGTTTTATTAGGTCTCTTAAATCCGATTACTCTCTTTGTGGCTCCCACCACCACCTCCCAATGGCTGCCCCATTTGGTATTTACCTTTGGGTGTCCCCAGTGAACTCTGACGCTGGCTCAAAATTGCACACAGTTGTGTGTGTGTGTATGTGTGTGTCTGGCACTATGCTCTCTCCATCACTCTCCCCACCTTGCCTCTTCTCCCACCTTCTGTTCAATGCCATCCTTAGCCAAACACAGCAGGGATGTGTTAATTAATCAGTGTAAACAGAGTTTTGGAGAGTGGTTGAAGGCCTCTTGCTCCTCTATTAGGGCTTCATGTAGAGTGGCTAGAATACTCAAGCCGTTTTCCATCTTGGAGATGGAGGGCTACAAGAAGAGATTGGCATCATAGTGTTGGAAGAGACCTCAAGGGCTATCAAGTCCAATCCCCTGCCATGCAGGAAGACACAAAGCACCCCCGATCGAT
>NC_056529.1:14088499-14189475 GCF_019175285.1 Sceloporus undulatus | reverse complement strand
ACGCCCCTCACCCATCACCGTGATATGGGTGTCAAAATGGTGCGCCCTGTACCGAGGCACTGCCATTTGAGATACGAATGCCTTAGGGCATATTGCATGTTGTGACACCATTATGAAAATGCCACAGTGCACCATTGGTGCAGTGCGGCATCATAATCGTGCCCAAGAAGAACCCATTTTCGCAGGCACTTTTTGCTCCGTGGCCGAAGACCCACAGTCTGGAGGTTGTGGCTTCCCCATGAGCCAAAGCAAAGCAAAGGCACCGGAAAAGACCGTTCTTTTTTGGCTGGTTCTGTCCCATGCCTAAAGTTTACACTAGAGAAATGTGGTAAAGGATTCATTAAATGATGCATGATGCAGGAGGGAGATGGAGAGAGGTCTTTCTCATCATCTCGAACTCTGTGTGGCGTCACCAAATAACTGAATTCGCAGGCCGATCAGAACCGTCTTTGTCGCACTTGAATAAGTAATTCATGGACTCACCTGTTACAACATGGCCACTATCTTCAAAGGGATTAGCTTCATCGCGTCGTACTGCTTCCTATATGATACTTACGGGCTGATATTGGTCCTGACAAGATATTCCTTAATTCATCCTAACAAAGCTCCTACACCTCATTGTTCTTAGGGTGCTCAGTTGGCTTCATAAGGCAAGCGCTGTTGTTAATTCTGGGCGGGGCGGGGGGCGGGGGAGAGAGGGAAGTTCAGCGAATACCACCATAGATGGGTGTTCACTGAAGTTTATGGCAACAGGCGTTTCAGAGGTACTTATCTCTAAATATCCCCATCTTGGGATCCAAAGCTGGAAGAGAGGAACGAGGACCTAATTTGGCCAGAAATTGTCTCGGGCTGCCAACCACATTGCCGATTTCTTAACCCACTGCTTTAACTGCATGGCTCATGCTATGGGCTTCTGGGAAAACTTTGTTTTTGTGAGACATTTAGCCTTTCGTGCGCGCGCTCTTGGGGCCCACATAAAATACCCTTCCCAGGAATTCCCTAGCACTGAGCCCTGGTAGTCGGTGTCAAGATGGATTATTTCTGCAGTGTGGATGCAGCCCACGTGATTTATACTGGTGTAACCGGGGATTACATCAGTGTAAATGCTTCCTTGGACATTGTGCAAGGAAATATCCAGTATCTCCTTACAGAATGCTTCCCACCCCAGCTACATGAAAGCAGGCGGATGGTATCACAAATACAACTCTGCCCTCCAGCACAAACAGCTACCCATTGGCCATTGGATGCCATCTGGTTGCCAGTGTGTTGATGAGAAAAGAGGTCAGCATAAGTATGCTGTATTCTCTGCCATTCTCTAATAGGATCTCAACCTTTTTGTTGTACAGCATTTGTCCTTCATGAACTTTCTTGATCAGGCAAGAATCCCTTTGTTTTGTGCTGATTAACCTGGGGCTGCAATGGATGGAGCTGTAAATTCCTGTGCATAGCTTATTTGTATTAAATCCGCACCTGTAAACTCAGACATGTGCATTGATTGGACTTATATTGGATCAAGGTTGGGTGATGCTTCAAGATCAGTGTAGGTAAAAATGCTGGTAATACCAATTTGCAGGTGCAGCGTTTTTGTTTGCCTTAAAAATAAGATGACAAATATAAATGAAAGGAAAAGAGAAAGAAATGGTTAGCACTATTGTTATTTTAATTGCAGATCAGAGTGTTTGCACTTGAACATACTAGATCAAAGGGGGGTTATCTATAAGCATTCACAATGTGGATTGTGAATATATGTGTAGCTTCTCAGCAGCAGGCTCCTATTCATGTGTGTTCATTAGGACATCTCTAGAGGGCCTGCATGTACAGCGGATTGCATGGGATTCCCCTCCAGTTGACATGGAATGTGTCTATGTTGGGAGGGTCAGAACATCTTTCTTATACTCTTAGTACACCTCCAGCCTTTTCTTTAAGGGGGTGACCCCTAATGTCCCTTACATGTGCTGTATATCACCCTATCTCTCCACTCTGAATTGCAATATAACCATGGAGGTAAAAGGACTAGTGAAAGATCACTGTGCTGCCTGTGTAGCTTCCATAAAGCTGCTGCCCTGTTTTCCATCCTGATATTTGGTGTGGATAGCTAACAGAAGGCTGACAACATTCATTTCTAGAGTACAGATGTTTGAAGTAGAGAATGGCTGTCAGTAGGCTGGAATCATTAATAACTAATGTAAAGGGTGGAACCTCCTGTGTGCCTATCTCCAACTAGTTGCAAAATGGGAAGAGAACTTTTGTTCAGTAAAATTGACCTCTCTATTGCCTTTTGAAGGAATGGGAGAGCAATGAAGGGAAAAGGCATTACGTAGACTCTGCTACTTGTGTCTGAAACAAAGAGTATTGTTCTGGTTTGCTTTATCTTATTACCATGTATTCTCCGTGATCTAAATCCAATTGCTTGTCCTTGAATCAATTGCTGGATGAGTGAACATCTATGTAAATTGCATTGATTCAGTGGGTGTTCTGGAGTTGGGACTTACCATAGGATTTGGACCCATGTTCCTCTGCCATGTGTTGCATGTAGCTCAGATATGCATTTGTCTGGACAAGGCCTCTGAAGGTATATTGACATTTTTAAAGAATACAGGTTGAGTATCTCTTATCTGGAAATCTGAAATAACCACAGCATGTCCACATTGGTGGCTGAGATAGTGACATGATGTGCTCCTCTGATATAATACCTGTTTTGATGGATTAGTATTAAGAGACAAAGCTGCCTGTCTTAGAATCATAGAATCGTAGAGTTGAAAGAGACCACAAGGAACATCCAGTCCAACCCCATTCTGCCATGCAGGAATTCTCAATCAAAGCATCCTTGACAGATGGTCATCCAGCCTCTGTTTAAAGAACTCCAAGGAAGGAGATTCCATCACACTCCATTGAGCAACATCTGGGTCCCCGGCAAAGCTTGCCTTTCCTGGACTCTTTGTGCCAAAGACCAGCTTGAGAAACTGCCATTTTAATGGTTCAATAATGCATTGGGTGTAGATATGTATAATGGCACCTTCCCAGTTTCTCACTGCTGCTGTGCAGTCATTCCATGTTGGGAGGTGGGATAGGAATAACAGAAGAAAGTACACTAGAAGCCAATTTATTTAGGGCTTTCTTAACCTTAATATGTTTCCTGTCCAACCTTGCATCTTGTAGATTCTAATTGCATCCCTACACTGTTTTTGGGACAGTAGCTTGTAGACGCTCTCCTATAAAATAGTGTGGCCACCACTGTGAACTAAGTCCACCCTCCCTATCTTACCTTTTGGTTTGATGCTGGGGAATGATGGGGACTGGGGATTTATTTTCCTCATTATTGGCTATATTTAGGTAGAAAATATATTTGGGTTTGTATGAAAAACAATAGAGTAGCATATGATGCTTCTTGAAATGCCTCTGATTAATCACACACAGCATGTTTATATATTCTTTTTTCTCCCCTTGGATGTGGATGTGTTAAGTCAACTTTTAAAGCCTTTTAAAAAATGTAATTGAAATTTGCCCTTTTGTTACCTGGGCATGAATTATTTTTGAAATGTTGTCATTACTCACCCTGCTGTGAGGTTTATCTCTTCTGTTGATCCTAATTAAATAAAACATACTGTTGTTCACCAGTTTCATGTTGAACTGAATTACCTGCCTCTAGGCTTATGAATGGTTGTTGGGCTCTCTGGCTTCTGCGGCAGGCAGGCAGGCATTGACTAACCCTCTCTTGCTCTTAGATTTTCCATTTCAAAGGGGATCAGTTGGCGCTAGTGACAGGCGAAATAGCAAATGCTTTACAGTTGCTTTCAAGAGCTATACAAACAATAAGAAAGGCCTAATGTTACTAGAGTAGAATGGCAGGTACAGCTGCAACTTGGGGAAAGCAAATACTGTACACATTCACTTGGAGTGAAAGAGAGGTTTTTTATAAGCTTTGAAAGCCTTTAGGAGGATGTTGAAAAAGGTATCCAGCATAATCCTTGTTGGTTAAATTAGGGTTGTGATGTAGGGGTATAAGTGTTGAAGTATGGTTCTGGAGACCAAGATTAAAATCCCCACTCAAGGATAAAAAATAATCCAAGATACGTAATTTTTGAACTGGGCCTTGTCTGTCCATCTCTACAAACCGATGGATGATGACTATAGGCAGTGTTGTTAATAGAAACAAGTAGTTACTCATTTGTAAAGACAATGATGCTCGGAAATATGGAAGGAAGTAGAAAGAGAGGAAGGCTGCATGCCAGATGGTTAGACTCACAGCTAAGAGCCTGCAGGATTTTAGGATTTGAGCAGAGTTGCAGAGGACATGGTTCTTGGAGATGTCTCATTCACAGGGTCACCATTACTGTATTTCCAGGTATTGTCTATTTCACTTATATCCTGCCGTAGGCCTTGCAAGGTGGCTAACAGGGCAGACAGTGGTAGAACTCCCTCTGTTATCTGTCTTCTCCTGCCTTCTTCTCCCCCCTTTCTCTTTCTTGTACATCAGAATTACAACAAAGTAAACAAGGCAAATAAGAATATGGAAAAGATAACCCACTAGCCAGATTTAAAAATGCCTGCTGCAATGAATACATCTTCATTAAGTGATGACAAGTCATTACAGAGAGTACCAAATGGATCTTCCAGAGTACCACTCTGGGCACCATAACAGAGAATTCTCTCTCGTACATTATCTCCAATCATGCCTCAGATGCTATTGGGAGTATATAGGACCATTACGGTGTATGGCATTTCATAAAGTACAAAATTTCAATTATCATTTAAAATTTCATTGTAATACCAGCAGCGCATTTCCTGCCCTGTGTAAATGCCATGTTGATCCTTGTATTAGTTCTGCACATATCTGAAAAATTCACTGATGGACTCCCTATCTTTTAGCTTGACTGACCTCACTGAGTTCTTATGGAAGTAAAATGATGGTGTGTTTGAGCATATCATCCACACACACACACACACACACACACACACACACACACTGTAATTCTTGGAGGAATCATGGGATAAGTATATGTTTCACAGTTCACAGAAACCCTTGCAGGGGGATTATTTAAGGGCCACAACTTTGAAAACATTGTCCAATGTAGCATTCAGTCCTACATTCACAACTACAAGAGAGAAATGCGTTCATTTAGATTGGAGTTTAAATTTGGATTGTTTCATGTTTAATTCCTATCTTCCAGTTTTCAGTATTTAGATTATTGGGTCATAGACTGCAATAAAGTTTGATTGATTGATTGAATATCCAGATCCTTTCCTACTCTAGCTCCACATTCAGAGAGAACACATTCCCTGTCTCTCTCTCTCTGTTGTCATCATCTTTGATTGTATTGTATGTTCCGATGAATGCTGCTGGCACATATTTCTTAAGTAAAATGACTGAAGAAGGTGCAGCAGTTCTTGTCCCTGCTTTGGTTTGTTAGGCTTTGCTTAGGGCAATAAAATGTCCAGTCAATTACCCTCTCCAAAAAACCTTAAAAGTAGATAAGAGAAGTATGTGGGGGGAGCCGATGACAGTTTTAGGAATTAGGAGTCATGGTACTTGGTGGATTAGCAAGAGAATCATCTCATTTTTAAGCTGTCGAAAGAAAGGAGCCCAGTTTGGGAAGGTTGAGGGGGGCGTAGAAATACACCGTGCTTCTGTTTGGATTTGCTTTCAGTGCAAACTAAATATGACCACCTGGGTCCAACTTGTCTTTTCTGGAAAAATAGGACCAAGAAGGGAAAAGACTTCAAAGGTTCAGAAACCATTTATTGCCCAATGTGTTTTTGAGTATTATTACTCTTATTTCGGGGTGACTCTGAATTGAAGGCAGACCTGTAATACTTCAAATGTTTTTTGCAGTAAGTGATTTTCAGTGCATCTTTTCATTCCTGCATTCGGTGCTTCCCCCCATCCCCACGAATTGTCTTTTCCCCTAAATAATAAGTAGCTCAAATAGCAGTTGGCTGGTTTTTACATTTTTTTCTTTGAAAAATGCACTACTAATGTGCCTGCTGTTAAACCGCCCTGTCACCTCACATGCGTATGAGGCTTTTGATATCCTCCATGTGCACCTTTCTCTTCTATTTTATTTTAAAAGAATTTCTGTACTGCTCTTCACTGTAAATATTCTCTGAGCTTTACAAAAGAGTAAGCCAAAATCACTGAGATTTCACCTTAATCGACAATGAGCAAGTAAGTTGGCCTGTGCTGCCTTGACTATTCCTGCTTGGTTTTTTCCCCCTGTGAGTAGGAGTAGCAAATGTAACATGAAAGATTACTAGCAGTAGAAAGTTGCTGAATCTTGGCTTGTCACTCCTTGAAACTTGGCTTGAATCTTGACTTGTCACTCCTTTAACAAAGCCAACTTTGAAGCTAGCATCTGCAACTAGGTTGCTCACCCTGGCTTCTTGGAAGAGTTACAAACCAAGATGTGGATGTAATGCTAAGATTTCTGTTGATGGTAAACTGTTCATTCCTTTTGCAGGAGTTCTTGTGGCACAGGGTTAAATGCCGGTACTGAGTCACAATGTTGTGAGTTTGAACCCAGGGCTCCAAGGTTGACTCAGTCTTCCATCCTTTTGTAGGTCGGTGAAATGAGTACCCAGCTTGTTGGGGGCAACTGGTTTACACAGATTGTAAACCACTTAGGGAGTGCTGAGTTTACTATGAAGCCATATAGAAATGTACTGTATATACTCATGTATAAATCTAGAAATTTAGGTCAAAAAATTGACCCCCAAAAAGTGTTTCGACTTATCCACAGGTCAATGTAAGTACTGTATCTTAACTCTTATTTAAAAGAAGGAACCATCTGCTGGTGAAAAGCAAGAGTATAATATGTGAAGCACCGACCCCTTCTACTCTCTCATCCATCCAGTCTTAAGAGTAAGCACAAAGAGATATGTCTGCTGGAATGTTGTAAGTTCTGTGACATTGCTTTGATTTGCTTCAACCTTTAGATCCTTTGCTATCTGCCCCTAAATTTTACCCTTGACTTATCCACAGGTCATAGCGAAATCCATAATTTTGGTCTCAAAACTTGCCCTTGACTTATACATGAGGTCGACTTATAGTTGAGTATATACGGGCAAATGCTATTGCTATTGCTGTTCCTGCTCATGTGAGGAGCTACAGAAGAGTAACTAGAGAGTGTGCACTCTTACATATGCTTGCTGCCAATAACAAGACCCTCCAGCAATTCTGGCTTACTCTTTCATGTGAACGGGGCCAGTAAGGCATGTTTCTAAGAGGTGCTTTAGAAGGTTGTGAGCCTTTGAGGTGAACAGGCAGACATTAAACTTGCTGTCTTAAATGTCTAAAGCTGCCTTATAGTATCAGGCAGTTTATTGTTCTTATTTATTTATGTATTACATTTATAGCTTGTCTTTCTTCCAAAGAGCTTAAGGCATTTTGTATAACATGGTTCTCTCTTCCGTTCCATCTAGCCCAGTGTTATCTATGGTGACAATGCCTCTCCTAGCTCTTGGGTAGAGGCTTCTTTTGCATAAGCTGCTCCTTGATCCTTTTGATTGGGAATGTCATGGCTTAAACTTGTGGCCTTCTATGTGCCAAGCATGACCTTTGCTTTTGAGACCTGACTTGTTTCCAGATTGGATGAGTGAGCAATAAGGATAGACATCTTGCATGAACACTACATGGACCATTTTGTCCACTTCTACTTATTTTATTGTGCTCTTTCAGTTTCTTTTGCAGTATAGACTAAATGCAAATGTTTGTGGTGTCTGGTGTAAGAAAACAAAGATACAATATAAGTATATTTAAATTCCTTTGATGCTGAACTTTCTGATTTACTAGAAGACCTGATTCAGAATTCATTCACTCTTTTTTCTGAACACAGAAAGATTTAAGATGATATTTCTTCTCCAATCTGGTTAATACTAAAAATCCATTCAGCTTTAATCAGCATTGCTAATGGTCTTGCATGATGCAAATTGTAGTCTCAAACACCTAAGGGAAAGAAAATCCTCAGATGGGGGAATCCACTTCTTGTCCAGACTCCTCAGTGTTGTCTGTAGTTAATGACTGAAGTGGAAAATCCTACATTTCTCATACTTAGGATTAATCTGCACTGCAGTTTGATACCACTTTAACTGCCATGGCTCAGTGCTATGGACTCCTGGGAATTGTATATTTTGTGGTACCAGAGCTCTCGGACAGAGAAGGCTACATATCTCACAAAACTAAAAATCCCAGAATTCCATAGCATTGAGGCATGGCAGTTCAAGTGGCGTCAACCTGAATTGTTTCTGCAGTGTGGATGCAGCCTTTGTTATGCTTATCTCATTGTTGTTGTGTGCCTTCAAGCCATTTCTGACTTATGCCAACCCTAAGGTGAACCTATCACAGGGTTTATTGGCAAGTTTCTAGGGGATTTGGCATTGCCGTCCTCTGAAGATGAGAGCATGTGACTTGCCCGGTGTCACCCAGTGGGGTTCCATGGCTGAGCTGAGATTGAAACCCTGGTGCCCAGAGTCATTCCATAACTATAGCTTATCTCCCTCACCATATACTTTTTGAATGCAAGATATCCATGGTCCAGGAACACAGAGTCTTCTTTTAATCCTGAGTATCACAGGTTGTGAGTGTAATGCCACAACAGGCACTTCCCTTCCTCCACATTAATTATTATGTCATATTTTTATTTCGTGCCTAACCAAGGTCAGGGCAACAAGTGTACATGGTACCCTCTTTCGTACTCACAACCGCCCACTCTCTCTAGTCTTAGTTTTAGTCCAATAACATTATACTGCAGTGACTCTCCTAATTCAAACTGTATGCTGTGAGCTATTATTGTGAAGCTGAGATATTGCAGTTCCATAATTTGTAATTTGCCCATTAGGAACTGTTGGAAAGACTTTTCATGCTATACGTCTTCATTCAAGGACTGATGACTGTGCATTAGAAGGAAATTAGACCGATCATTAAATATGGAAGTCAAATTACAATGACATACTTCAAATGTAACTTGGGTTTGATTAATTTGTAGCTGACTTCTTTTAAAGTCAGCTACATTTAAAGTCAGCTTTATGATCTTTAGTCTGACATTACTAAGAACATTTTCCCCTTAGAAACTCTATACTAAAATGTTGAAGGAGTTTTGATTTTCAAAGATTGTTAAATATCTTTTGCATCAATATAGTTGATAGCATTTGTTCTATTTATTTTATAAGTACAACCAGACAGATCATAGTCATAACTATAAACATAAAACATTAAAATTATGCATAACCGAACAATGTATGATTCTACTAGAAATTTAAAATGTTACTTAAAAATGTCTATGAAAGAGTCCTAAAATTAACAACTTCCAATTCAACACTGTTCCTAATTTAACAAAACTTCCTTTGTCTTCTTAAACTCAAACTCAGATCAGTCCATTCCTCCATGTACGTTATGTTCTAAATACTTTTGGATTTCATGATCTCCCCCCTGTTTACATGCAACTTTCTTCCTTCTGTAGTGAGATTTTCTAGGATCCAAAGGGATCTTGGTAGCACCTTTGAGACTAAATGAAGGAAAGAAGTTAGTAGCATGAGCTTTCATAGACTTGAACCTAGTTCAGATGCATTTGGAAGTAGGCTGAAGCTTAAAAAAGCTCATGCTACCAACTTCTTTCTTTCACTTAGTCTCAAAAGTGCTGCAGGATCCCTTTGCATACGGATTTTCCAGGCTAACATGGCTATGCTTTGGTTTCTAGAATTGTTTTCTTCCTCTCAGGTCTCTCCCAAAAACACCACACATGGATTAGTTCTTTATTTTTGGTGCAGCCATATCTTTAAGTAAACCTCTGTCTGCTTCCAGATCGATGGCATCCAATGCTATCAGTTAAAAGACATTGTACAGCGGCTTCACTTTTGTTCTTTTGGGTTGAAAATAAAAATACTAAAGGAAGTGACAAGAAAACACAGGAGGGTTACAGGTGGAAGATGGTGCTGTTTGACTCCCTGTACAAATCCATGGTGGTTTCGCAGTAAGAAAATCCTTTGGCAGCATCCTTCCAGAGCCTCTCTCGGTGCTTTTGGAACCATCCTTTTGAAATGCTTGGAAAATTAAAGGAGAGACATGACATGCAATCCTATATACACTTACATAGAGGTACTGCAGAAGAAAATAGAGGTGTTTCCTCTGCAGATGGTGACTTCTTCCCATTGCTGCTTTTAGAGTGTCTGCAGAGGAAAACTGAGGTTTTGGGAGTAGTCAGAGGGGTTTGGGAGTGAAAGTGTTTTTGCATATTTTCATGGCTGTTGGGGTGAGGGGTTCTGTGTGATTTTAAGGTGATCTAAACATTTTGCCAAAGTATTTAGAGATGTGGAGAGGAGCTTCAGGGGCTAGAGAGGTGTGGCCCACTGGCTACACTTTGCTTACCTCCATGAATTGATGTGAATGCACTGGCAGGAAATAAATGCAGTAAATATTTATTTATTTATTGCACACCTTTCTCCCAAAATGGGATTCAAGGTGCCTAACAATGATTTTAAAAGGATACAACTAAAACATTAATTTTGTTGCTGTTGTTGTAGTGCTTTCAAGTTGTTTCCAATTTATGGTGACTCCTACCATGAGGCTTTCTTGGCAAGATTTATTTGCCTTCCTTTGAGGCTAAGGCTACCCAGTGGGTTTCATGGCTGAGTTGGGAATCGAACCTTGATTCTCCAGAGTCGTAGTCCAGCACTCAAATAGTCCTGACCTCTGGATGGCCATCTGTCGAGTATGCTTTGATTGAGAGTTCCTGCATGGCAGGGGGTTGGACTGGATGGCCCTTGTGGTCTCTTCCAGCTCTACGAATCTGATTCCTGTGGAAGGGAGCTCCACAGTCTGAGAGCCATGCAGAAGACTCTCTCACAAACTGTACCTACAAAGGTAGTGGAACTGAGAAAAGCCCTGCCTTGCTAATCTTAACACTTGTGCTGGCTTGCATACAATACAGTAAATACAGTAAATAAAAACAGCCAGTGAAATAGTTAACACTGTTTGGAAGTTTGTGCATTTCAAAGTTCCTTCCTTGTGAGCTCTTGATTTTATTTTACTTTTTGTATGTGAGCCAGTTTGATGTTCTTGCACTGTGCTGTAGTAAAGAGGCTTTAATGGATACCAATTTTCTTGTCTGCTTCATCTCATCCAAAATGTCATTAGCAATAACTTTGATTGACAAATACAAGAAAAAGCTGCATTGTTTTTTTAAAAAAACTTTTACTCTTAAGTTGTCTTTGTATTGACTCCACATGACAATTTGTAATTGCTGGCATCAGTTCCAGCTGTACAATTTAGCTTTTCTTTGGGGGTGGGTGAGAAAGATGAGTGGTGCTTTAACTGTTTTATCAACCCAGTATGACTGTCTTGACTGCACTTTGGTTCAAACTTGGTTAAAGTTAGTGATAACCTTTTTGCATGTTTTTACCTATCAGTGTTTCTGATTTGTTGGGTCTTTTAATTTTTGTAAGTCACTCGAGCCCTACTTTTGGGGGAGAGGTGGGATATAAATAAATAAGAGAGTAATGATAGCAATGTGAACAGCTTGTTCCATAGACTCATAGAGTTGGAAGAGACCCCCAAGGGCCATACAGTCCAACCCCTGCCATGCAGGAATACACAGCCGAAGCATTCCCAACAGACGACCATCCAGCCTCTGCTTAAAAACCTCCAAAGAAGGAGACTCTGCCTCTCTCTGAGGCAGCATATCCCACTGTCAAGCAGCTCCTACAGTCAGAGAATTCTTCCTAATACTTAGGTGGAATCTCTTTTCCTGTAGTTTGAATCAATTGCTCTGTGTCCTAGTTTCCGGAGCAGCAGAAAACAAGCTTGCTCCATCTTCACTATGGCATCTGTTCAAATATTTAAACGTAGCTATCATGTCACCTTTCAATCTTCTCTTTCCCAGGCTAACATACCCAGCTCCCTAAGACACTCCTCACAGGGCATGGTTTCCAGACTGTTCACCATTTTGGTCACCCTCCTCTGGACATGCTCCAGCTTGCCAATATATCTCTTGAATTGTGGTGCCCAGAACTAGACACAGTATTCTAGCTGAGGTCTGACTACAGGAAATTAGAGTGGCACTGTTAGTTCCCTTGATCAGGCATCATTGGTTTGGATATCTTCATTGGTGTTTGGCTGCACTTGTAGGTTTTACATTCGGGTATGAAATTTGTGGGGTTTCTTTCCCAAAGCATCCATCATCATCATCATCACCACACCTCCAACTACCATATTTAGGAAGTAAGACTATAGCCAAAAAAAGACTACTGAATTCCACACAGGTGTCTGAGCAAGCTAGTGGAGAAAGGACAGATTGCAGCATAGCCTAGCATAGAAACAAGAGGCCCATTCTACACAATTTTCAGGTCCTCTGGGAAGAACCTACTGCAGTTAGAGAGAACTAGACTGAAGATGACTTCCCAGAATACATTCTCTGTTACCGCTCCAAAAATCTGGAATGACCTGCCGGATGAGATCCGCCATCTAACGTCTTTGGAGGCCTTTAAGAAGGCAATAAAAACGGATCTCTTCCAGCAGGCTTTCCCAAACTGATCTCCTCAGAATTTCCCCTCCACCGGACTTTGATCTCATTTTATTTTATTAACCATTTTATTGGGAATTGGTTTTAATGGTATCTTAGGGTGGGAGGGAGATTGATAGTCATGTTTGATTTTATTGTTTTTGTGTGTTGTTGCCTGCCTTGTTCCAATACAGGGGAGAGACAGGATACAAATAATAATAATAATAATAATAATAATAATAATAATAATAAGAGTTCCCCTTTACCTGTCATGGTCCTATCCTATAGGATCCTGGGATTTGTAGTTTTGAGAGGGGAATTTAGCATTCTCAGCTGGAGGGCTTTAGTGCCTCCTCAACTACAACCACCCCAAATGCCATCAGAAGCAGGCAGAGCAGTTTAAGTGGAATCATAACCATATATGTGTGTAGTGTGGAATGGTTCCAGGTGCACTGCCAGAAGATGCAGCGCATAGGAATGCTAGGCGCACCTTTTGCAGGTGTGGTGGAACTTTCCCTCCACTTCAGCCACACACACCTGCAGGCTTGTAAACAGTTTTGCAGGATGTTAACTTTTCTTGGCTTTATTTACAAGGACTCCTAATTCCGACAGTCTTCAGGGCCCTGTTATGCCTCTCCAATGCTTTGGTTATGTATCAATAAACTGAAATACTGTATCCCATCTTTTTTATTATGAGATCTCAGGGCAGCAAGCAGATACAATCTAAACAAATGTGACAATTCCAGATTGAAATCAATGAATCAGAAAGACAAGATAAACACATATTAAACAATTCAACAGATTTACACGTTAACTCAGCTGTTGCTTCGAGTTCCTCTGATCCATCTCACTGCACCTGACTTGTATGCTAGCAAGCAGTCTGTTTTATTTATTTGATTTATATATTGCCTTTTTCATAAAACGGGACTCAGAGAGCAGCTTACAATATAAGTTAAAATAGAAGAAACAATATGCAATACAACATTTTAAAAGAGTGTTAAACATTAAGTTCCATTAAAATGCATTTTAAAGACATTATTTTAAATGTAATTAAGAGCTATAAGAGTGCTTGGAAGATGAGCCATGTCTTGGATGAAAGAAGCAGGGTCTAGAAGACAACTGAGCTTAAGACTGGAACCCAAACTTGCATGCAGCAGAGCACATCTTTTGGGTATGTTTTAGCTTGTCACCTATCTCCTCACTGAACATGCCCCAAAAAGAAGGTTCTCTTTGGTAGGCACCAGAAGAGCAGAGCCATGCATGGCAAGGCAAGGCAAGAGCAGCGGCCAAGAGAGTGGCTGAGGAGCATCAACCACTTTCACCCTCTTTATTTTCTTATGCCTTCTATGGGTGGCGCACTGCTGAATTTCAGTAAGGGAAGGTGCCTCAGTCTAAGGACCTGCCTGGGGTGGAAGGAGCTGAGAACCAAATGTAAGACCATATTCTCCTGTGTTCTCTTTGGTCTGGAACAGATTCCTGCAGCAATTTTTAAGGGCCTCTTTAAGAGATGGGCCTGAAGCTGTAGGTGCTGAGCTACCGCTATTGCCTTACTTTAAAAGGTTCTGACAATGCATGGTGCAGGCATAGATAACCCATTTGTGTGATTCACAGAGACCACAAAGAAGAGCAACATCTGCCAAAACATGAGGAGTGCCTGTTATCAGCTTCAGCTGATATGCCAACTGTGACCCTTCCTAGAATCGTAGGACCTAATGACGGTTCACCATGCTCTGATAACCTCACAGTTGGACTTCTTCAATGTGCTATACATTGGGAGACCTTTGTACCAAGTCTGGAAACTCCAACTGGTTTGGAGTATGGCAGCCAGACTGATTACGGGTAGATCCAAGAGTGATCATGTTATAACAATATTAAAATTACTCCATTGGCTGCTAATTAGTTTCTGGACAAAGTACAAAGTGGTGGTTATTACCTTTAAAACCCTACATGGTTTGGGTTCAGGTTACCTACAGGATTACCTTCTCCCATACAATCTGCCCTGTATGCTCAGGTCCTCTAGGAAATATCTGCTCCAACTGGCCAGGACTAGATTGGCAACAGTTTCCCAGTGGACCTTTTTGTCTGCTGCCTGTGACTGTGGAGTGACCTGCCAGAAGAGATAGGACAGATGAAAATGCTGACTCCATTTAATAATAATAATAATAATAATTTGTATTCCGCTTTTTCACAAAGGAATCAAAGTGGATTCCAACAGTATAAATAAAACATCAAACAATTAAAATTTACAAACCTGACCCCTCAACTCCTAAAAAAGATTAAACATCAAAAAATAAAAATAAAGCCTAGTCAATTTTAAATTATGAATTTTAATGTGTATATGAGCTCTTATAAGTGTATTTTGGTGGGTTCATATTGTTGTGTTTTAACTGTGTATATGTTTTTAATTGTGTTTTGTATTTTAACATAGTGTACCCTGCCTTGACGAGAGGCAGGAAAGAAAGAAAATTATCTATCTATCTATCTATCTATCTATCTTTATTACTATTATGGCATGTATATCCCACTTCTACCATTTCATGAAGCCGCATTATCATTATGATAAAAATGTTTAAATTTTACAGTTCTACCACAAAGGTATAGAAATAACTCATTGAATTATAACCCTAATGTAATGTAGTTAAGCTTTCATTATTGGAAAAATGAGCTAATTAGTAGTCAAGAGTTATTTCTAACTAGTTGCATCCCAGCTTTGCCTGTATATTAGACTCCAGAGTTTTATTGTGTAGCCATTAGAATCCCTTTTACTTTATTCAGCAAAGGACTATGTTCTATTTTAAAAGCTGTAGAATTTTCATGCAAAATATAGCTTTTATTTGCTTAATTTAATGATTTAAATGTTTTGTTTGACTAACTACTTTTCACACGTTTCCATTCAAATGAGCTGCTGTTTCCTTTATGAAGAATAGAAAACATGCATTCGCCAATGTGTGTTTTTTAAACTGCCCACATATTAACATCTCTGAAGGCTAGCATCTGCATATTTTTATTTCGGAGGAAACAAAAATACTAGTTTGGCTTTTATGAAGTTATATTGAATTGCTTGTATTCAAAGAGACCTTTTGGAATTATGCTCTCTGTGCGGTAAAATGTTTATGTATGTGTGTTTTCTGTGTGTGTGTGTTAATTTTCCCATTTACATTTGTGTTGATATGTGAGGTGGTGGGATCTAATTGTGAATGCTGTTATGCTGCCTTCGTCGAGAAAATGAGTATATAAATTAGTTTTCACATTATGTATCCTTGCATTTCCCATTAGTCGCTGTTTGTGCCATGCTTTCAAAATGTAAAGTATATATAAGTGCTTATTGTTACTGTGTTGTTCTCTCACTGAAAAGAGCTCTCAAGGGAAAGCTGCATTTTGGTATTTGGATCCAAAATGTAGCACAAGTTTCTTTCTATATGTCCCCCCCTCTCCACTTTTACAACTATGAATATAAATGTACCGAGGTGTGTTTTTTCCTCCATTTAGTTCATTTTGTGCTTATGTTTGATCATATTTATCTATCTGAAAAACACATAAACCTGTCTAAAATGTATCCAGAAACTGCAGAATACATTGAATAACAAGACCCTCCCAATACATCTATCTACTAACCACTTTTGGAGGCAGAAGACTGAGCTGTGTGGATTCTTGAGTCCATACTAGCAGGATGGTTCTTCTATTCCTAAGTTTGGGTACCTTTTAGTACTGATTTTACCATTTTTAAAATGCAAAAACTTCAGATGATAGTAATGTTTGTAGTGCATCACAGACTCCTTTGTCTTGTAGTGTTTTTGGGAGCAATTGATGTTGGCTACGGCTCTCAGAAAAACTGTCATAAATATTGCCCTGAGCCTTGGCCCTTCCTTTTCTTTCACTGCAAGTGTACAAAACGTTTTACGAACAGTAGGTAGTTTTCATTGGGAGTGACTGCCAGCCCCTTGCTGTAGGACGTAATTTAGTGATAGAACATAGTCTTGCATGTAGATGTTCCTCTTGAGTCCTTGACATTTGTAGTTAAAATAATTAGAATAAGAAAGATGCAGAACGCTGCCAACCAAAGTTACTGGGCTAGACGGAGAAAACAGCCAGCTTGGCATAAGGCAGAGTCCATTGGTCCCGGTATATTCATTTCTCCAAGATGCTAGTACTCAGTAAAGGTGAAGGCAATAGGAAAGGAAGAAGACCATATTGCAGGTGAGTTGACTCAAGGAAGCCAATGTCTTGAGTTTGGAGGGCCTGACCTACAAGATCCAGTTAATGACTGGATCCTTCAGAGATCTCTCATTCATAGGGTCACCATATGTTGAAGCCAACTTGGTGGCACATAACAACAGTCGAGTTAATCCAGACTGGCAGCAGAAAAATGTGCTGTGAAGAGTTTGTCAAAGTGTGGTTTGGCATTTCTTTTGGTGTAGGGTTTTGACAGCTGCTGGTTGTACTGCCCAAATTGTATTTTAACACAACCATGCTGCATTTCATTTCATCCATCTTGAAGCATGGACTTTCTAATGTGAAGTCAAAGGCTTTCATGACCGGCATCCATAGTTTTCTGTGGGGTTTTTTGGGGGCTATGTGGCCATGTTCGAGAAGAGTTTATTCCTGACGTGGATTTTCTCACTGTGTCTTCTGGCCTGTTTGATGTGGAAAAGTCCAGGGGAAAAGTTTTCAGACCTCTCTCCAGTCAGGTAAGTTGTTGGATGTAAGAATGAAAGAGAGAGATGAAAGAAATCAAGAATTGTTCAAGCCAGTGCAGAAAAGAAGATAGCTTGCCTTCCTCTGACCTGTTTCTGTTAAGAGGGTTCCTTATTGATCTTCCCAAATATCCTCTCTTTTTTTGCAGTTAGAGCTATTTCATGTCATATACCTGATTGACAGGATGTATGGCTAACATTTGATGCAAATACCTTCAAGATGGCTAACAAAATCAGCTGAAATATTGACTTTTTCATGACAATCTGTTCTCATTAAGGAGTCATACATATACTTGCCACTGGTAATTAGATATTGCACTCAGAGAGAGAGGCCTTGTTTTTGTTCTGTGCCTGAAGAAGCACAAGGACTCACTGTGATACTAGATTGATTTCAGAAGAACAGGAAAATGGTGTGGGCTCCCCTGGATGTTGCATTGGACCTCAAGCGTCAGATGCTTGGAAATCTCTGAGCCTTCTTGCAGGTTTCTGACCGTAATGAAAATGAATTCTTACATTTCTCCTCAACTGTGGAGAAAAGTAGAGGCTCTTTCCCTCTTGTCATCTTCCTTTGAAATGGGAAAGAGCAGGGTCATGATGAAAGCAAATGTTTGTTAGCTATGAAGGGCAGTTAAAATGGATTGATCCTAGTTTTGGCACTTTACTTTTTGGGAGGTGCTCTTGGCACCTGGTCTTCCTTTGTCCAGCAAAATTCAGATGGTTGGTGTGTGTGTGTGTTTGTGTATGTTTGTGTGTGTTTGTGTGTGTTTGTGTGTATGTATGTGTATGTATGTGTGTGTGTATATATATGTATACACACACACACACACACACACACACACACACACAGAGTTGTACCAGAAGAAGAACCACATTAATAAAGTGATAACATTTCCATCACACATTTCTGTTTACTCATGCAACACCAAAATTCTGGAACACTAGCCCTTTCCCGTACAAATTACAATTCACAACTTCAGTGCCAGGATAGAAGAGAGTATATTTAAGATGAGGATTGGCCCGAAAATAAAGTAGGCCTGTCCTCTTCAGCCATTGCTCTCTGCAGACTGGTTGCAAATTGTGCTTTTTGCACAGTGGCCCTCTTTCTCCCTCTCCCCACCAGTTCTTACCTCTCTGTCTCCCAGGGAATTACCCCTACCATGCCGGCAATAACAAACAGCCTGGGGAATGGGGCAGATGGCCTTCTTCCAAACAGTGGGGGCCTGTCTCTTCTGGGCTTGTTCCCTGCTGAGCCGGCAACAACAGCAGCCCAGGGAATCGGGCAGATGGTCTTCTGGCCGCTGCTAGAATAATTGTCTCGGCTGGTTACTTCTGCAGTTAGTGAACCCTTCCATTTTGTAGGCCCCCAACAAAAAATGGTGGTAGCTATCTCTCCCTCTTCCTTATGACCTGTTTTTCTACTTCATATTTTCCCCTCACTTAAAACAAAAAATCCCTACCATCTGCTTTGAAGCACAAAACCAGTCTTCCACACTGTTTAAAACCTGCAGTCCGATCAAACAGCAGAATTTCTACTGGTACATTTGTGCCTCTTTTCAAATGATGCTTGTTTTGCTGCTGAAGTTTTCAAAGGTGTGATTAAAGCGCTCCTCTTCTGTGTGGTTTATACATAGCTAGTCATGTAAATGGGGAAGAAACTGTTCTACTTTTCTTTCCATTTTGCTCTGTCCACATGTTTAGAAGATTAATAATAGCTATATGAAATTCCTTTGCATTCAGCTGGAATGGTAGATGTTGCTTGGATTTAAGGTACTTTAGCTGACTTTTCTGACCTGGAGAATGGGATCTTACCAACACAGCTATATGGTTTTGTCAGGAGAATGAAACAGGGATGTTGCAGAAAGTCCTTGTAGGGTTGCTTCTGTGGCCTTGAATGTCCAGGAGCAGTGGGCTGTCTGAGCAGAAAATTCAGCCAAGTCTGGAAATTCATTCAAAGAGATGGTATCTTAAATGGGCTGTTCTGTAGCATAAATGATTCTCAGAAGTGGAATATAGTTAGAGATGGGGAACATTTGGCCTTCTGGATATTCTGGATTATATTTCCCATCCTCCCTGACCATTGGTTGTGCTGGTTAAGGCTGTTACGCTTTTCAGACTATAAACATCTTAAGGTACATATGGTTCTTACCCTTTATATAGCTACCATTGAAGCTTGGAAGTAGGACAGGTAAGTTATATGTGAAACTGGTCCAGGATTGTCTACTGGACAATGGGGAACATGTGGCCTTGCAGCTGTGATAGGACATGAATTCCCATTGGCTCCAACTAGCATGGGTAATGGTTTGGATTATCATAGAATCATAGAGTTTGAAGGGACCACAAGGGCCATCTAGTCCAACCCCCTGCCATGCAGGAAATCACAATCAAAGCATCCCCAATAGATGGCCATCCAGACTCTGTTTAAAGATTTCCAAGGAAGGAGATTCCACTATACTCTGAAGGAGTATGTTCCACTGTCGAACAGTCCTTACTGTCAGGAAGTTCCTCCTAACGTTGAGGTGGAATCTCTTTTCCTGTATTTTGCATCCATTGTTCCGGGTCCTGTTCTCTGGAGCAGCAGATGGTTGTTGTAGAGGATGCAGTTTTCCTAGTACTTAGTCTACTTTGGCAGCGGTATTCTTTCCAGTATCTTGTGCCAGAGCCTTTTCCAGCACCTCTTAACCTGATCCTTTTAACAAAGAAATCCCATGTTCTTCTGTGCTGTTTGACTGAGTTGTAAATCTTTCCAGAAAGGTAGAGGACTTGCTGTTTATGCATCTCCAGCCCATGCTGGCCATGTGAACTTCAGATATTCCAAAAGAAGCCTTGTAATAAGAAAAGGGATCCTTGGGCAAAAGTGCTGCAGAGTCCATTGGCCCAGAATAGTCATCTTGACCTCAGTCCTCCGGTAAAACACAACTGGTGATAAACAGTGTGCTAAAAGAGTTTGATTTCACTACTTCCAGTTGTATACATGGTAGTGCTTTTGTTCTTGTACTCCCTATGTATGGTACCACTTTTGCAGCTGGATCTGTATACAGTTGTGCAAGTGGAAAACAGCAACTGACATCCTGCATCAAAGAGAGACAGCATAACTGTATGCTCATGGAGTTGTGCTTCCATTGTGCTACACTGCCTCATTACAGAATTGTGAGGTTGCAATGCACAACAGTGCAGAGTACATAATGCACAAAACTCAATGTGCAGTGGGACCACATGCATCACTCCACTTTCGTAACCTTCAGCTGAATGAGGTTGTTACTTACCATTCAAAACAGTAGAATAGCATGCCCAGAGTTCCAGCTGGCTTTGTATTTCCTGCTTATGCACAGTGCAGAACTGGTTGTTCATGAATGTGGCATCATTTGCCATACTGGAATATACTGTTGGATACTGGCCAGGATTATATTATTCTTATAAAGTTTAGTTGTTGTTTTTTTGCCACTCTTTGTGTTTCTGTCCTTGCCCCACTGTGACAAAGTTGCTAAAACTTCAAAACCTCTGCATTCAGATGTAGTCACACCCCTGAATAGCAGTTACTGGAGCGCAATAGCAGGAGAGAGTTATCTCTTTGCAAGCCTGGTGTTTATGGGCTTCCAAAAAGCATCTGATCACAGGATGCTGGACTGGATGGACCTTTGGTCTGATCTAGTGAGGCTTTTTTTAGTTCTCAATAGAGGGACAATATTCAGACATGTCTCCACAGCTTGCTGTCTGCACATGCTCCAGTCAACTTGCATGGTTCTGCGGCTTTCAGAGTTTTTGCACAGTAGAAATTTATCTGTGTCTCCAGTGGTTTATATTTTTCCTTCATTTATAGTGGCTTTGGAAAGTGTATTCTCAGTGGGTTAGCTAAGACTACTGGTCCCCAGCCAAAGGTCTCCTCCTCTCCCCTCCCCCTGCCTGCCCTCCCAAGGCACCTGAGCCTTTCTTTTTCTGTCCCTGATGAGTGCTTTGGTGCTCCTGAGCATCTGCGTTCCAGGCCCAGCGGGAGAGAGACGGAAAATCGTGCTGTGGGACCTGCTGACTTTGTTCTGTCTTTGTTCTTCAGGGTGTCGTCTGCAACATTACTGTGGCGGCTGCCTTGTCGCTGACCATTGGGCTCCCTTAATCCTGAGCCGGAGGATTAGGTTTTGTCCAACCGAGCCCTGCTTTCGTTTTTCTCCCTCCCTTGGTTATATTTTGTGCCCCAGCTGACATGTAGCTTGCCCCCCTGCCTATATTTGTGATTGGCTCCTCTAGTTTTCAAGAAAGCTTTTTCTCCTGACAGGAGGGAGAGTTTGCTCGATTGATTTCCCACCCACTTCTTCCTTCTTCCTTTTCTTTCCCCCTATTCATTTAATCAGGTGGCTTAGAATTTTATGCTCAAGCAACAGTTCTGCAAGTCAGGGGGGGAAAATCCATGCTCTGCAGCTAGAATATATGTTCTATATTCTGTTCACATATGTTTTTGTTGTTAGGTTCATGCTTCTTTTAATGTGTAAAATTTGAGATTTTAACGTGTAACGTGTGAGATTAGGGTGGGGAGAGCAAGAGAGTTGGGGCAGAGAGGAAGAAATTAACTAAGCAGCAAACCTGGAAAGAGAGCTTGATGTTTCATAGATCAGAAGTAATATTGCTGTCTGTCCCACATACCTGCTGCTCCTCTGTTTCACAAATGTTTTAACAACATTTATGTGCCTATTTTTTTGGTGGAGTAGCCTCTTTCTGCTCATATCAGGAACAGCTTTATCATGAGCAAAGTGGAAACACTTTGGTTTGCAGATAGAGGTGATCTATGGGATAATCCATTTGTGGGCCACCTAGTTCACTGGAATGCTATCATTAACAGTCAACTAAATATGTTTATTAATCAGGGGTATTCTTTCCCTGAACTGAAGCATATCAACCATTTGTTCCCTTTGTGCTCCAACCATGCTGCTTCTTCTTGTAGCGGCTTGCGATTTTAAAATTTTCATGCAGCATAATCATATACACGTTTACTCAGAAGTAAGTCCTACTATATTCAGTTGTGCTTCCTCCCTAGAAAGTGTGACTGTGTTTGTGGTGTGTATTGCTACTTGCTTTATTGTAAATCCCTTTGGGAAGTACAGTTGATCTTCCACATCCGCAGATTCCTTGTCCATGGATTCAACCATCCACAGTTTGAAGAAAAACATTTTTTTAAAAAAAATAGAAATTCCAAAAAGCAAACCTTGATTTTGCCATTTTATGTAAAGGACACCATTTTACTATGCCACTGTATTTAATAGGACTTGGGTATCCACATCTTTTGGTATCCACTGGTGGTTCTGGAATCATAGAATCATAGAGTTGGAAGAGACCGCAAGCAGGGACGTAGCCACGATTTTGGGAAGGGGGGGTCCAGATTAAATGCCACCATTATAATGGGGCTTGGGTGTGGTGGCGTGGTGGCATGCACCATTCATTTTATCTAACGGAAGGGGGGGTCCGGACCCCAAGGACCTCCTCCCCCCCGGCTACGTCCCTGCTGCAAGGGAACCAAACCCCAGCGGATACCAAATGCCCACTGTATTTGGAAAGCAGCACCAGCCCTGCAAATAAATAGCAGCCTCCCTATCTATCCATGAGGTTGCTATTCCCCCCACCTCCTGCATTGAGATCTTTCTTTAAAATGCACTAGTTTTCTAATATCCATTTTTCTCTATTTGCTATCCTTTCCCATCTCCTAGGATTTTTTTCTTACTGCATAGATTTCTATGGATGGAAGTTCAAATCCCACGTGGAAACAGCTTTGTGTAGAAAGGTCTGTTGTAAGCTTGGAAGAAATCTGGAAATATTTTGGGAGAACTCCAGATTTTTGCTGATTTTTCCAAAGCACCCCACCCCCACTTTCACAAAAAGTTAGAAAAAAATGGAAATTATTATTATTTAAAAGGAATACAGGCATACTATCATTTACAAAGCATATGACAAAGGACATATTTTAAACAATTACAGTGTCTTTTTACACCCCCTTTTCTTCCACATCCTCTGTCTAGCATTGTCATTGGGAGGATGATGAAGGGGGGCTGGAGAAACTGGCTATTGGTGGCAGGTTGCCATAGCGGATCTAGCATTAAACAATGCAACAAAGGCTCAAGCCAAAAAGGGAATAGGATTCTGCTCTGTCCGATCATATTACAGCCATATATACCTGCCTACAACTGGCAAGAAAAACAGCAGCTGACACCAAAATCCCTTACTGTGTGTAAACAGCAATACTGTACAATGATTATTATTTATGCTAGGCTTATGTGACCTAGTTGTTTCATTTCACATAAGCATATTGTTAGTTTTGAGTAAAACAGGTTTGTTGAAGCATGTTGAACTGCTCTTCTTCTTTGTGGTGCAGGCATCTATCCCTATTCTTTTCACTGTATTTCTACCTCTAGTCCCAAATTTTCTGCCCAGAAACACATCAATTTCATTAACTGAGGAATACCTGTATTTGCTTTCAGAACAGTGAATACAGTGTTGAAGACAGGGTGTTCATATTTTTGGTTGTTGTTAATTGCCATCAGATCAAGTTCGATTTATATTTATCCTATGAATGAGACACCTCACTCCCATAGATGGCTTATTTGAGGGCAGTAGGATCACCAAAGGATTCTCGGGTGACTTCTTCTGGATTGACTGGCTACTGATCCCATTTCTGCCACTGTTAGCAGGAGTGTTGTGGACAGATTTTTCTTCCTGTATGTTCTTGCAACTAAGCCCTTGGCTTCAGTGGTATATGTCCATAAGCCAGCCCCCC
Source organism: Sceloporus undulatus (assembly GCF_019175285.1). Classification (NCBI taxonomy): domain Eukaryota; kingdom Metazoa; phylum Chordata; class Lepidosauria; order Squamata; family Phrynosomatidae; genus Sceloporus; species Sceloporus undulatus. The sequence goes on along the minus strand of NC_056529.1, from coordinate 14,165,536 downwards.
ATATCCCCAGGTCCTGCATCCATGGATCCAGCCAACCACAGCTTGAGAATATATATTTTTAAAAAAACCAAGAAGCAAACCTTGGTTTTGAGCCGTTTACCATTTTATATAATTTACAACTCAATTGCATAGAGTAGGACTTGAACATCTATGGATTTTTGTATCCACAGGGGATCCTGGAACCAAATTCCGGAGGGTGCCGAGGGCTCACTGTACTCGATGCATCATACATGCTTCTTATATATTACCACCTTCTTTCATACTATTCTTGTACAATTTCTGACCACTTAAAGGATGCACCTCTTTGTTCTGTGTTGCATTCACACATTGTTTGTTGACTGTACTGACATGTTCTTCAACAAGGTAAATAAGTATAATCAAACAAACGTAGAATCCGAGCTGAATAATGTTGCTTTGTTTTGTGTGTGTTTGCAACTGAATTCTTAGCAAGTAGTGTTAAGGACCTGTTCTATATCTATTTATGGGATTTCCCTATGGGCAGAAACTCTTCAGAGGGTTCTATACTTGACGTAGCTGGATCTCAGCAAGAGATTTTGCTGCTGGTGGTTGCATCCTGTTCTATTGTCTGTGAAGGAGGAAACATATTTCTGCAGTAGTTTCAAGATTTCCTAGAGGAAAAGTTCAAGTTTGCCTTTAAGGATAAAAGATTTTTTTTACTAGGGATCTAATTCAAAGGTGCTTGTGTAAACTGGAGTGGATGCATCAGACTGATGCAAATGAATAATATATTAGCTTGGTTTTTTTTGGGGTGGGTGAAGCATTTTTTGCTAACCATGCTCAAAAAAGCACAAGGGGAGTATCTCTCAGGTTTGTCTCCCTAGATAGTTTACCTATAGAAGTGAGGCCTTCTCTGTTCGCAATCCTGAGTACTCTTATGTCAAACTCAGAAGCACTTACTTTACCTAATGGTGCAGCTGAGTGGTCTTTCACCTTTAATTGTTGTGCTGTTGGCCATTGATTTGGGGAAGGAACCATAGTTCTGTGGCAAATCAAATATTCTGAATACAGAATAGACTAGATTAAGTTTCTGGCATCTCCAGATGAAACAAAAGGTGAACGGGAAAGACCTTTCCCCATGAAAGTGGGGCAGTTGGGTGGTCAGGTTGAAACACTAGGATCTCTGTTTTAGATATCCTGCATCTAATCTTTATGTCTCTCTTTCTATTTGTCTCTGTTCTTGGTTTTATTATTTAAAAACCACTGTCCCTGCTTTCACAGTTATAAGTAACCTCCACATCTCTCTCTGATCCCTCCATCTCAGCTGCAATGCCTCCCTCTTACCTATTTGGCCATCCCTCTCTTTCCCTGTATCTCTTCCTTTTATCTTTTGGACACTTTTCCTTTTTTACCAGAGGTCTGAATGGATAGCTTGCTGAGGACTTTTGAATTGGACCAGGGCTGCAGGTTGCCCATCTCATGTGCAGGCAATATAAAACTCTGAAGACGCCAGCCACAGATGCTGGCGAAACGTCAGGCAGAAACTCTTCTAGAACATGGCAAAACCCACCAAAAAACCCCCCCAAAACTATTGATAGACAAATATTCTGACCTGCTGCAAAACAATGTCCTATTTTGTGAAGTCGAAGGCTTTCATGGTCGGCATCCATAGTTTTTTGTGGGTTTTTCGGGCTATGTGGCCATGTTTTCTTGTCCTATTTTCTGACGTCAGGCCTCCAGGTTGTTAATCCTTCTCTTTCTTTCCCCCCTTCTGCTCCATTGGCAGGAAGCATGAGCACTGCCTACTGACTAACAATCTTTCTTATTTTTGCCATAATTCTAGTGGAGGAGGCTGAAATTATAGCTAGATGTGCCACAGCTCTCTTTACTTTGTGACTTCCAAGTATGCCTGCATTGATTTTAAAACAAAACCACCCACATATTCTGCTTACTGGACAATTTTCTTCTCAACTTTAAAATATTTTCGATGGAATTACATGTTTGGATGGACTGTGGAATTGCATTCCCCTTCCATTTTTTTAAAAATCAACTTTAGTTTAGCTTAAAGCAGCATCTTTCTTTCTTTCTTTCTTTCTTTCTTTCTTTGCTATGTATGTGTCTCTGGAAGTCTACAAAGAAGAAAGTGAACTGGGAAATGCACCTCGACTAAGATACTTCTCAGCGAGCCAAGGAAAATATTATGTTAGCCCAACAAATGGCTTATTCAAGCAAAGTTCTACCAAGACAAACAGGAGAAAGTCAAGGATAAGTGAGTTTTCAAGCAATAAGGGATGTGAGCCTCTTAAGTCATGTTATCAAAGCCCTACAGCTTTGTGGATGGTCAAAGCTGATTTAATATCTGCCTTGAAAACGGACCTTAGAACATATATGAAAAATGGGACACAAACCTTCAAAAAGGAAGCCTGTGGACTATTCTTTTTATTACTCCAGCATAACTTTGCCTCTCCCCCCCTCAATTCATTTCTATTTCCTTGACAACTCCCTCTTCCCCCAAACATATACTATATTTTTCTCAATGCTTGAACCTCTATTTGCATATACATACATAATGAGCTCTTGGAGATGAGACTCAAATCTAAACACAGAATTTATGTTTTATATACACCTTATACACATAGCCTGAAGGTCATTTTATACAACATTTTAAATTATTCTGTGTTTGAAACAAAATTTGTGTACATTGTACCATCAGAAAGCAAAGGTGTCACACTATCGGCCGTCCATGTAGACAATTTTGGATTTTAGAGTATTTGGGATTTTGGGATTTTGGATAATGTAACCTAAACTGCATATCAGAGAAGGACTGTTGGTCTTCTTCTTACATGTCTACTGTTCAGATTTCACCAAGTGAATACTATCACCATTCCATGATGATAGTGTCTTGTACAGTTGTATATCTTCCCTCCACTTCAGTATACTTAGGCAGAGAAACATTAGTGACTAAACACTGAAGGAAATGACCTGTATCCTGAGGGATATCCTGTATGCCATGGCAACACTTGTTTAGTTTCACATTCCTGGCCAAGGGAACGGAATCCAGTCCACATTAAAAAAGCTTGTCTAGTGAAAATTACATGCAAGTAATTTTTTCTTTTGCAAATCTATAAGCTACGACCAAAAGCGAGCAGTCAGTTTAATTGCATTTGAATTATCTAGAGAAAGTGCTAATAGCAGTGACTTGAATTCATTTCAATAATTTCAGGCTGACAGGCCAATATTCTTAATAAAGAGTATTTCTTATTCTTTTTTTTAATGTACTGATACTTTGTAATTTATTTCCATTAAGAAATATGCATGATTCATGGTGGGACCAAGTGTAATGGTATGTAGTGAAGTGAACTTGGATCTAGATATCCCACACCTTTGGTAAAAGTCCCAAAGTCTTTCCTGGATGCATTTTATGGCTTGAATAAGGCACACTCATTCTCAGCCCAGTTTGTCAGTTTTTACTTCTATGTGCATGTGCACGCAGACAGTCTCCACATTTATATATATTACAACCCCATGAGCTTCATTGGGTTTTCTCAGGCAAGGAATATTCAAAAGGGTGGCTTTGCCAATTCTTTCCTCTGAAACATAAGTGGTGGTGGTTGTCAACTGCCCTTGAGTCAACCCTGACTCATGGCAACCCTGTGGATGAGACATCTCCAAGACCCCCTGTTTTCAGTTCCTCTGCTTAGGTCCTGCAAAATTAGTCCTATAACCTCTCTGATTGAATCTATCCATCTGATGTACAGTCTTCCTCTCTTTCTATGACCCTCCACCTTTCCTAGAATTACTGTCTTTTCAAATGAGTCATGCCTTCTCATGATGTGGCCAAAGTACAACAGGTTCAGTTTTGACATCTTGGTTTCCAGGAAGAGTTTTGTCTTGATCTGTTCAAGGACTGAACTGAAACGTACACTTAAACAGACAGAATTCAACATTGAAACAAAAATGATCAGCATTTCTTGTGACAGATAATTAAAACATCAGTTATCTTAATATGAGCATTTGGGATCTGGCAGATCTTTGTGTGACTGGCATTAGGACTGGCACAGATTCTGACTCCCAGGTGTTTAGCAACAACAACAACAACACCCAACTGTCCCTAAAATATAATGCTGTGGTGAGAATAGAAGGAGTGGGTTATGTATAGAAGGACTACATGTTCTGTTTAGTTCTGATACTTAATTTCTGAGGTTGATTCAAAAGATATTAATTTTAAATGTAGTTTGTTTACACTGGGCTAAGATTTTAATAACAATAAAACCAAAGCACTTTCTATAAACCTGAAGTCTGCAGGTGTATATATGGCTTTATATATCAAGGTTAATAAAAAGCTGTCCTTAAAAAACACAACTTTTCATCTAGTGGTAAAGCTAAAAATAGAGGGACAAAGTGAAACTTCCCATGGGACAATGATCTGGAACTGGGACATGGCCACAGAAAGGCCCTCTCCCATACCTTAGCATCAAACCGGGATGCAGATGATAATTTCTTCATGCGATCTTACAGTTTGGTTAGGAACTCATGGGATAGGATGCCTATAAGGGGCACTGGACACAAACATTTATTCAGACCTGATTGAAAGGTGATCTTCAGGATGAATAAACTGAAGATTGTTAATTTATTCTTCATATTCAAAAGTGCTATTTGAAATGGGGTGCTGGAGAAGCATTCTACGGATATTGTTGACTGCTAAAAAGTCAAATAAGTCCAAGAGCAAACTAAACCTGAACTTTGTCTAGAGGCCAAGATGACTAAACTGAGGCTGTCCTACTTGGGATATATCATGAGAAAACATGACTCACTAAAAAAGGCAATAATGCGTGGGAAGGTAGACCGCAGTAGAAAAAGAGGAAGACCATAAGCTCAATCACAGAATCTAGTGCCCTCAATTTGCAAGACCTGAACAGGGCCCTGAACAGGTTCAAGGTGTACTAGGACACAGATTTTGGTCCTGGAGAGGCATTTCATGGCTAGGATCCCAGTGTGTGCATGTGAGTCTTTATTCATTTCCTTTGTTTCTTCAGCTGCATTGAATGTTGCTCTTGGACACACTGCCACTTCCTTTTCGATTGCTAAGCGGGAAGGGAACCTCTAAAGCCAAAAGAGGGCAAATGAACTCTGTGGCCCTTTGGGTCCATAGAACAGGGATGGGCACCTGGTGAATCTCTTAGGGAGCCCTGGTGGTGTAGTGGTTAAATGCTGGTACAGTGGTACCCCAGGATACGAAATGACCGCGTTACGAAATTTCCGGGATACGAAAAAATTAGATAGGAAAAAACTGTTCCGGGTTACGTTTTTTTTCCCAGCTTACGAAAAATTTTTTGGTGCTTTTCGGCGCTTTTTCGCACGAAATCGCGGCTTTCCAGCGCTAGCGGCTATGGCTTTTTCGGGTTGCGAAATCTTTCGGGTTACGAACGGCGCCGCGGAACGAATTAAATTCGTAACCCGGGGTACCACTGTACTGTAGTTTGGTCCCAGAGGGCTCCAAGGTTGACTCAGCCTTCCATCCTTTCATAGGTCAGTAAAATGAGCACCCAGCTTGTTGGGGGCAATTGGCTTACAGTTGTAAATTGTTTAGAGAGTGCTGAGTTCACTATTAAGTGGTAAAGAAATGTAAATGCTATTACCATTGCTCTTTATATCAGTACTTTTCATGCTATCCAATGTGTGTGAGGGGCAGTGTTGATAGGTTTGTAGCATGCCAGGGATCAACACTAAATTTGTGCCCATTAAGTACAATGGTTTCTTTCTTTCATGGAAACCTACTAGGGAGTGGCTCAGGGAATGGCATAGGCCTAAGGATCACACCTTTGAGTAGCACTGCTCTAGGTGTTGTTGAATTACAGCCCACTAGTCCTAGCCAACATGAGTAGGGATCATGGTAGCTGCAACTGAGGACCACAGTTGCCCATTCCTGCTAAACAGTTGTAGAAATATAGGCAGTTCAGTAACACCTGGAAATGGTAAAACTGGTGACAGCAGAGAGTAACTACAGCAGTTAGGATATTTTTCTTGTTTTAAATTCAAGGCATTATATTCTTCTCACCTGGTTCCTTGGCATATTTATACATGAGCTCTGGAAGTGTGTGTTCTGTATCTTCCTACCTGTATGGCACTCCTGAATAAGTCTTTTGTAATAAAGGAAAAAGAATTATGTGAAATTAATTTAACCTTGCCCATAACAGTGGGGGGTGATTTACTCCTGTCTCTTATTATTTCCTAGTCATACTTAATGAAGATGGATAAGAGAGGTTGGCTTCTCTGCTGAGTTAATTTGCCAGCTTTTCAAACTGAAGGTATTAAATAAGATGTATGGGAAATGTCGTTAAGATTTTTTTTGACAGTTTTCATGTTCCTTTTCTGCATCATACATTGACAGCGCACACTGAAATGTGTGTTCAGAAGCAAGGTGCTCAAATGGGCTTACTCCTAAGTAAGTGAGAATATGATTATTTGCACATCTTTCTTTCCCAAGCAATTAAAAATACAAAGGATTTCTTTTTTGCAGGTTAGGATCCAGGACCAACTTACAGGACACATAATAGGCCTTTGAAAGGCTTCATGACAGTTTATGTTGAGACTGCCCTGGATATCTTGCTTCAACAAGGCACTGCTAGCCAGCTTGAGACATTGCTGAGTGTGTGTGTGCGCAAGTGTGGACAGTGCAAGGAAATATCCATTCTATGTTTAGTCCTATCAGTTTAAACACACTCACTTAGCTAGTGGTTGAGGGAGGAATGTGATTGTCATGGAGAGGAATATCTGATTTTGTATTTTGTTGCAATTAAAAACCAGGTTCAAGGTTTAAGATCCAGAGTGCGCAGTACATGGTGAGAGAGTTTAACCCTTCTTCATGCCTAGCAGGGACATAGCCAATGGGGGGGGGTCCTTCGGGTTTGGACCCCCCTTCCATTAGATAAAATGAATGGTGTGTGCCACTGTGCCGCTGCACCCAAGCCCCATTATAATGGTGGCACTTAGTCTGGACCCCCCCCCTTCCCAAAATCCTGGCTACATCCCTGTACCTAGGTCTCTCTCTGGCTGAAGTAGTTTTAAAACCTTTGAGGGCATGCGAGACTGTCATTTCTGAATGCCCAAGCAACACACACTACTTCCCTACATGAAGACAATTTACAGATGAAGAGCATCTTCACTAGTCTGCTCTTTCAGTGTTAGTTTTCTGTATACAGGGAAGGTTTTACACTGGACACTATATAAAAACAGACAGGTGGAAAGATGATCTGTCTGTCACATCTGTGCTTGTTTGTTTTATTTCAAGACCCAGTGGTTGGGCATATGACTTGTCTCTCAGAGCTCATAGCTCTACAAAACCCCCAAAACCAGATTCTTTATTATTTCATGGGACTAAATAGGTATTGTTTGAGTTAGACACTTTGTAAAAACCATATTCACAAATTAAGAACATATGTGGGGCATTTATGTGCACTTTGCATAGAAATACTTGTTATATTCTTGGCCGTCCAAGCTTGGAGGAATGGGCCTATTTTGCAGAGACCTTGATTTAGCTGTACTCTGGTTAGTTATAAGAGGCTTAATAATAATGGTCTGAATATTCACCAGCCAAGCAAGCTGATAAGGACGCGTCCCTTCAGCATTTTGCAAAACAAAGTAATGCAGATATCAGTAACAGAGACACGACACACGAAGCGTAAAGATAGTAAGTTCGAAATAGTTCTGGGAGTTAAGAATTTACATGTCTTTATTAATTATTAGATGTTATTAGTGTATGACTAAGGAGCTGGGAAGCTCTAAGCGTTCTTTTGAAGTAGTGTACCCAAATTAGACTGCAAAATAAATAAATAAAAAACATCCAGCAATGTCTGCTCTAATGAATTTTTCTAAATACACAAATCACACTTTATTAAGGCAGTGGATCTTTTAACTGTAAAAATATTATGACTGCTACACTGGGGAAATCCATTCAGAATTATAAAGCATTTGGGGGTTGTGTGTGCATTTTTATTTCAGCGCTAAGGTTAGACGTTAGTGTGACTTTTTAAACGGGCGTTAGAAAATGGGTTTAGACGCTGTCCCTTTCCCCCCCAGTTTTGCATCCATGCCAATTTTTGATATATTTTTTTGACTATATTTAAAATAAAAGGCATGTATAACAAGATGTTGAAATGAAGGCATCTGTTGTTAAGAGCTCATTAAAAATCTTGGGTTCCACCTCATGGGAGGATCTTGTGCCCTCTCTCCTAAATTTGGTGCTGTAGGATCACACACACATTGTTACAAATACACGTCTTCTTTTTTAATTTATGAAGTTAATGAAAAACAAAATCCATTTCCCCCCCAGAATGCAGTAAAACAAACACTGAACACTCCTGGAATTTTGTGCGACCTGACAATATAATGTTATGGGAAGTACTACAGTGAAGCTAATTAGGCAGTTTATTACACATGGCACTTTATATAATCTAATGGGACTTCAGGTAACCAAAAGTTTAGAATTGCATATGCCTATTCTGATTCCTTTTACACTCAGGAGCTCCACTTTGAGTATACTCTCCTCCCTCCATGTTTGCGGCTTTGACTTTTGTGGGTTTGATTCTTCATGGATTCTATTAATATGTTCTCTCTAGGAATATCTAGCTTCTCCAGTGCAACTCTTTGATCAACTTGAACCAAAAGTTGCACTGAAGGGGGAAAAATGGGAGAGGCCTCAGGTTTTTTTTTAAAAAGAAAATACTCTTAACATTTTCTTTAAAAAGTTATGTCTTACCAAATTTTTACTTCAATCACCTGAGACTATGGAAATACAAACACATTTATAGGCTGTGCATATATGATTTAAAGATATATGGCATGATTTAAAGATAAACATTTAATTTTGCTAGTTGTTTATGTCACAACTATTGTCATTACATCCAGTGATATATGAGAATTAAGATTTATGAGTAACATTAATAGAAAAAACATTACTAAGGATTCGGTATGATGTGGGCAAGTGACACCCACTGCTCCAGGTGACACCAACCCTAGTTGGGTAGGTGACACCTACTGCTCTAATATATTGCCTCAAAAATGCCACTTTAAATGCTTTGACTCCATTCTATGGAATACCAGGAGTTGTACTTTCATACGGTACTTAAGACCTTTTTGTGAGAGAGCTCTACTGCTGTACTTTAGCAGATGGCACCAGAGAATTCTTTGTACCTCTGACTACCAATCCAAGGTTGCTGTCTGATGGGGCATTTAAACTGGTACAGTTTTTAGGGTGTATCTGCACTGTAGGAATAATGCAGTTTTTAGGGTGTATCTACACTGTAGAAATAATGCATCCTATGGAATCCTTGAGTTGGTAGTTTTACAGCGTTTTTAGCCTTCTTTGCCAAAAATGGCTGGTGTCTCACAAAACTACAAATCCTAGTATTCTGTAGGATGGAGCCATGACAGTTAAAACAGTTAAAACAGTCAAAACTGCATTCTTTCTACAATGTAGATTCACCCTTAGACAAAGATCTTTCCAGATTTTACCTGGAGGTAAAGAGGAATAGCATCACGACTTTCCACTGGACTACAGTTCTTGTGACATAGCTACCTACTCACAAAATGTCTTGTACCACGCTTTGAGAAAATGGCTTGTGGTAGGGATTGGTTTATTTTATCCAAGGAAACCCACTGTGTGACCTTGGGCAAGTCACACTCTCTCAGCCTCAGAGGATGGCAATGACAAGCCCTCTTTGAAGAAACTTGCCAAAAGAACCCTATGATATGTTTGCTTTAGGGTTGCCATAAGTTACAGATGACTTGGAGGCACACCACCACCACCCACAAAATAACATGGTAATCTGTGAGTGAATGACAGTTCCAAGGTTCTTGAAATGTCTCCAGTAGTACCCATGTTACAGAGAATTGGCAGTGTATATTAACCGTTCCTATGTGCCATTTTAAGATATAGGAATGATATATGAGTATGTGGCCATGTTTCAGAAATGCAGTGTGGGTGTAGACCACAATTCCCAAATGACTTACCTTGAACAGCCCTGTAGACCTCACAGAAACTATTCTGGAACAGGCTGCCTTCCAGAAACCACTTTACTTCTCCTTTTAATCCAACCATTATTTTTTTCCAGTGCTGTGGTTGACTCTGCTTTCATATAGTTAAGCTTTGCTTTTAAATTTTATTGCGTAGAGTATGTTGGCACATACACAGTCAGTGCAAACTCCTTTCTCTGTGTTCTTTTACTTAAAAACCTATAATAAATGGTATGTTGATTTGCTTGTTATTTAAAAATGAGGCTTAGGAATCAAAAGGAGATCATAAATGCAAATTTATACTCTGTGCTGTTTTCCCGTAACAAGAATATGTATATTTCTTATCTTGGGAGATAGTAGCATTAAAATTAGAGAGCAGGGGGAATATTAGCACGCTCAGTTTTGCATGCACACACACACACAAAGACAGCAACACTGCAGTGTCTCAGTCCAAACTTGCAGCCTAGTACAAATATGTTTAGTTGATATAAATCTTGGTTCAAGTTGATGGAAATTTCTTCCATTCTAGTGAATATAGAATCTCATAGTGATGGTGGTGAATGTTAATCTTAAAAGCAACATTTCTCGAAGCAAAAAGTAAAGTGGTTAACACCGGTGTACACAAATGGACTGAACAAATCTTACCGAGAAAGCCCCATGATAGGCTGGGCTTAGGGTCGTCATAAATTGGAAACGTCTTGAAGGGCACACAACAGCAACAAAACTGCAGATTCCAGGATTCCATGGGATAGAACTAATGCAATTAAAGTGGAATCATAGCACTATAATTCTATAGTGTGAAAGAGCTCCTAGATTTTCCTTCCTTAGAGTCCTCCCCTGCTGATACTATCAAGAGCTCAAAGAAGGGCTGCTTTTGAGTGCCAAGCTTTTGTGTTGCGGTGTCTGGTTTGCTGCATCACCTATCCTGATCCTCCTATAATCTCTCCATTTTCTGTTCCAGTAGCAACAGGGCTGTGAACCAAGGTGATCTGTGTCCAGCTTGCGTGTCTTGGAGGTGCTGAATCAGCACGCCTGTTGTTTCCAAGTAGCAGGCCAGTGGCTGGAGGAAGCAGCTGTCTCCAAAAATGTCTGTTTAAACAGCTAGTCAGGAAAAATGGTCTCTCTCCCCTTTTCCTGTGCTACTCTGTCCGAAATGAATGGAGAGAAGGGGGGGGGGGAGATGCTGTAACTTCCAAGGATTAGCAATAAAATGTGGTGTGTATTTTTCTTTTAAAGGCTGAGGTGTGGAAATCTGGGTGGAGATTGATTTATTATTCCAGGAATGATTTAATGGGTTCCACTGTTAAGGCTGACTTTAATTTTAAAACAAAATGAAAAGTGAATATAGCCAAACGCAGAAAAGTGGCTGATTGTGTGCACGCCTGTGTTTTCCGAAATCTAAATTGCTAGAAAGTTCATCCATGAGAGCAATGTATTAATAATCTAGGAAAGCAAAGTTTGTGTCTCGTGTCAGTTTGCTTTCCAATAATAAGTGTGATAATATATGGCAGCGTTTGTATTACTGCTGGGGCACATTTTGAACTGGATTATGTCCAATGGCGTTGTGGGTTGTTCTTTTTTTTTTTGGCAGATATCCCCAGTATAGAGGGTTTGCTTATATTATTAATGGCCTTTATAGTGTTTTCTGTGTTCTCAGCCTTGTGAGAACTTGTGTTAAATTGCTGGCAACCAAGACCACCCATAGAGATTTATGACTTAGGATCTCCCACTTCAAACCCAAAAGCTCTCTCCCCACCATACCATGTTGTTCTTTAAAAGCTCTTTCATGAAAAGTTATTACAGGTTGCAGTGGATGAACAAGAATATGGGGGAATTAGTAAGGAACGAGACGTTTAAATTTACAGATGAAGCCTTCTTGTTTTGCTTAAAGGTTCTTTGGAAGATGTGGCGAACCTCTAGAAAACCCTGTTCTTGGTAACAGATACACTAGTCTTCTATAGCAATTTCATTTTATTTATCTTTTACAAGTTTGAAGGGAACATTTAAAAATGTCCCCCTCCCCTTATTTCAAGTGTACTGAGACTGACTAGTTTGGACCTTATTTGGTTAATATTAAGAACGTTATTTGATTTATACATTTCTTAAGTTTACAGTAAAAATATAGCCAATAAAAAAGGACAAAAAACTCAATAAGACAATACAATCGATCAAAGTCATGCATTGTTTTTTATGGTAAAAAGACCATGGAAACTATGGAATTGATAAATATATATCACCTAGGAATTGGAAGGATAGTTATTGCAGCCCATAGTAAATCAGTCCAAACCATTGTGTAGATGATTTAAATATGAAAAATGAGTGGGATAATCCCAGGGAGAACAGGGTTTGAATCCCCTGTTCAGCAATGAAAATCCACTGAAGATAGTAGTGAGCTGAACCAAAACGTGGGGCCATATCTTTCTCTTCCGGACCCCATTTTCCTCATTGCATAGCTTTACCTTCTAAACCAGAAGTGAGAATCATGGTTTGAAGTGTATTTCTAGTTCTGGAGGTAAGCACTATCCTTAATATCTTCATTCCAGTGTCCCTGTACATTGTGTCTGTTGCTATCAATGGGAAGCTTTAAATTAAAGAGTATTATTATCTATAGGGGGTGGGTTTTTTGGGGGGGAGCAAATCTTCAACAGTGATTAAGAGGGAGTTGGACATGACACATGGGTGTTGGAGATGTCAACAGGCAGCCCAAGTGTAATGGATGTGTAATGGCGGCACCAGCTGCAGAGCCAGTTATTCACCTCTGCTGTTTTCCTCTCCCTTCCTGGACCATGCCCTTCAACTGGGAGAAAAGATGAGATGACAACCTGTGCATCCATCTCTTTCAACTTCCTACCCAAAGCCTCATAATCCCTTATGATATTCTGAAGGCTGTGCCTTGCAGTATCATTGGTGCCCACATGAACCAAAAGAAAGGGGTGACAGTCAGTAGGCTTGACAAGTCTTGTCAGCCTCTCTTCTTCCTTGGAGGTCTTTAAACAGAGGCTGGATGGCCATCTGTCAGGGATGCTTTGATTGAGAGTTCCTGCGTGGCAGAATGGGGTTGGATTGGATGGTCCTTGTGGTCTCTTCAAGCTCTACGAATCTATGATTCTATGAGTCTCCCGAGGCAGAGAGAGTATGCTTTACCCAAGGCCTCCCAGTACATTTTAATGGCTAAGCGAAGCTTTGAACCATGGTCTTCAGAGTCTAGATGGTAGTGAACTTCCTGTCATACAGTTGATTTCAAAATCTTTATTCTGATCAAGTTGTGTAGTGTCATGCAGGCTGTCCTGGCTCATGTGCAAATTCTTTGTGGCCCTTAGTTGTGAATTCAAGCCGGTAAATGGACTGCTTTGAAGACTTTTTGTAGTAAACTGCTCAGCAAGCCAGTCTCTGTGCAGAGGTGGGGGTATGTCAATGTGTGCACATTGTGGTTTGCATCTAAAACTTCTCTCTCTCTCTCTCTCTCTCTCTTTATAATTCTGATTGACTGGTGGATTAGAAAGCACAATTTCTTGTTTTCCAGTTTGGACTTCACATCACATCACAGCTACGGAATCTTAACCATGTTTTGGTATGATGTCTGAATTCATTCTCAACACCAATTCTCATCCCCCCAGCTCATATGTCTGGAAAGTAGGAAATGAGGCAGATTTCACTGGAATATTAATGTCCTGGAGGATTTAATCACCCATAATTAGACCTTCTTTGCATAAACCTAATGGTGCTACTTAGTTTGTCTTGCTTGCCTTTTTAGTTTTTTTTTCAAAAAAACCCTAACCTTTGTCTACTTCTCCTTGAATTTCTTCCTGAACTCCACGCTTTTCATTTAAACTAAATTAACACTATATTCTCTTTTCTATTGTTGCTCCCCACTTGACCCAGAGTGTTTTAGCTGTCTAGATTTTGTCTACCTCTCTTCCTCCCAGCAAAATGTGTTGTTTTTTTCCTGCAGACAGAACAAAAACCCCGACCCGCCTCTGCATACACTTTCTGCCAGTCCCCATTAGGACTCTGGAGAAAAACAGCCCAAGAACCTGTGTGAGTTTAGGCTCTGAACTAGCTAAATAAGCCGTGTAAAATGCCCTCTTGTCTCCTTCGTGGGCCTGCCCAGCCATGAAAAGGGTGGCGTATAATGGCCCTATTAAGGGTGGCAGGGAAAAACTCTGGCAAAGGGCCATGTTTCACACTGAGCCTTGCAATGAGGTTTAGGGGAAGGCCAGACTGCTGCTCTTTTACGCTCTCCAGGGAGAAAAAAAGAGAAAACTTAAAGTATTTGAGCTGAGGAGGAAACCTTGCTAGCACAGACTCATGAACCTGAAAAACATTTTGAAATCAAGCAAAGTACTAAATGAGTTTGCAAATGCAATGCCCAGTTTTGTTGACCTGGTGGCTAAATAGGGTTCCCAGATCTTAGGGTATGGCCTGAATCTCGTGGACTTGCCCCTCTTCTTCAGTTCTTAGGGCAGTGATTTCCAAACTTTGATTCTCCAGGTGGTTTGGACCTCAGCTCCCAGAAATCCCAGCTAACTTGGCCAACAGGCAGGAATTCTGGGAGCTGAAGTCCAAAACATCTGGAGGGCCAAAGTTTGGGAAACACTGCCTTAGGGCTCGGGACAGGGATCTCAGGGTGAGAGCAGTGTCTTGAAAATGCCAGCGTGGCATAGTGGTGTGAGTATTGGACTCCAGCAACCAAGGTTTGATTCCCTGCTTGGCCATGGAATGCATTGGGTGACCTTGGATACGACACATAGTCTCAGCCTCCGGAAAATAGGCCATATGACAGGGCTTTCTTGGCAAGATTTATTTAGAGAGGGTTTGCCATTGCCATCCTCTGAGGCTGAGAGAGTTTACATTTTCCAAGGAAACCCAGTGGGTTTCACAGCTGAGTGGAAATGCGAACCCCGTTCTCCAGAATGATTACACATGATGATAGGTGGACAATAGACAATGATAAACAAGTATATGATAGATAGATAGATAGATAGATAGATAGATAGATAGATAATCATAGATGAGCCAATGTGGTGTAGTGGTTTCAGTGTTGACTACGACTCTGGAGAGTAGGATTTCAATCTTAACTTGGCCTTTCTTTGCCCTCCTTGTGCCCTTACTGCTACTGCTACTATTACTTCTTCTCCTTCTTCTATTTTCTCTTTTAGCCTCCCCTTCTTCTTTCAGCAAATATCAGTTTATTTTGGAAATCCAATAACCAACAATATAATTGGAATTTTATGACCCCTCATTGAAAATACCTACACATCATTCATGGACAATGCAACACTGTTGTCTAAATTTAATTGTAAAATAAATGGCTCTATCACTTACAACTAATCCACAGGGAGGTTTACAAGGCTAGTACATGCATTATAGCAAGAAATACTGTAAAAAGAGTCCTTTTGTATAGCTCTCCTAATGAAACAAATAGTGGGCAGGTAAATGTTTGGCTCCTAAAACCTGCTGTGGGTTGCACCGACCCTTGGTGCAAACTGGGAATATCCACTTCTTATGTCCTAAACCCCTCCCCATATAATTAGGTTTGTGGTCAGGTGAAGAAGTACCCATAGATTTTTTAAAAAAGATTCCTCATTAGTAAAAGCTGATTCATGACCAAGACCTCCATCATAAGTAAGCATTCTTTGAGACTGCTTCGGGTGACTTACAGCTGAGCCCTAGGAAGGGTTCTGGGAACTCAGGCGAAGAGTCACTGGAACAACATGTGTATGTACTCTTGGCCCTTTTTGTGTACCCTCTGAGCACGCCTTTCTCCACTTTGCCTTTGGACTTGCTCTTGCTGGGCTTCCTGTAGTCTGTCTGAGCCCTGCTTGCTTAAACTGCCTTTGGGGCTGCCTGTTTGCTTTGTTATCCACTTGAATCATGCCTGAAGTCCAGACTGCCTTGTCACTTTGTCAGTTAGAGCTTGGAAATATTACTTTTTTGAACGATGCATCCACTGTGCATAACTCTGTAGCATTTTGCTACCACTTTAACAACAGCACTTCATCATAAGAAATGTGGGGATTTGCAGTTTGGTATGGTACTTGGATTTCTCAGTTGCCTTTTCCTGATCTACTGTGTTAATACTCCCTAAATATCTCACTAAGCTACAAAGGTGGAACATGTGTGTGTGTGTGTATGTACTTTGAAGTCACTTGTAACCAAAGGATGAAACTGCCATAGGAGTTTCCTGGCAACATTTGTTCAGAAGAGCTTTGCCATGGCCTTTCTCTGGGGCTGAGAGAGTGTGTCTTGCCCAAGGTTACTCAGTGGATTTTCATAGCCAAGAGAGGATTTGAACCGTGGTTTCACTGAGTCTTGGTCTATTACTCAAACCTCTATACCACATTGGCTCTTGTAAGTGTGAGTATATTCTATAACTGCTAGAACCAGGAAGATATTAGTAACATTTCCAAGCTCCCCCTTGCCTTGGAAACTAAGCTTCACTTGCAAAGTCATTGCTTTTGTTTTCTCAACATCACTTGAAGTAGGCCGTTGAAAATAGTAGGCATAGCAGCTCAGTTCCATATCTTCTAGAGAGATTCATGGTCTCTCTTCCATCATTCGATTTTTGTGTCTGTTGGTGGTGGTATGAGCCAAGCATTTTCTGTATTTTTAATTCTATTTTATTTTAAAAAATGATGTATTTATACTGCTGTCTGTTCTGGCTTTTGGAAGCTTTGTATTGGAAGCCACAGAACATATGGATGATTTGAGGCACTGCTGGCCAAGTTCTTGGCTTGCATTTTTTTGGGTCTCTTAATATGGCTTTAGCTTCCATGTGTAGTCAGCTGAGCCAGTGAAAGAATTGTCATTACTCCGATTAAAAAAACCCTGATGTGACACAAGGGCCAACCCGTTGCTGCTTCCTCTTGCACTTTTGTTGGATCAGGTATGTTTCTTCATCCACAGCAAATGCCTGCCTCAAAGGGTCTTCCTCCTTTATTTGTCTCTGCCAGATACTGTTTTGTTGTGGAGATCACTTTGAATCTTGGTCAGTAGGATATAGGAGAACCACCCCAAGCATATTCAGTGAAACTCTTAGGAGCAGATGACACTGCTTTCTTCATTTTCTCTTTTGATTTATTATATCTGTTAGTAGGTCAAAACTATAAAGTAATTGAGGCAAAATACATCTTTATTGTTGCTTGACAGCACACTTTGATGGCTTCATCATATATGAATGAGGATTAAAAGTCCAATGTTTATAGTGTTATCTGAGCTGTGCCCCAAGACCACTTATCACAATGCTGTAGCAATGTTTGTAGGAAAGGAGTGCATTGGTTGGGCAATTGACAGTCTTGCTTCCCATGCCAGTGTAGTCTTATCTCTCCAGGGCCAATGGTGTTGACATTTGGAAGTAAACCCTTTAGTTATCCAACTTACATGGTTTCTTCCTACAGATCTTCCTACAGATGTTAACCAGAGCGATATGAGAACAGCCATGATGGAATGGTTCCCAAACCACTCTGGTAACATGAATTGGCCTTTAGTAATGTCCAGATGGTCTACTTAAGAAGAGGATTAATCAGGACTGCTTCAAACTATGATAGTAATGTTACTTGCTGTCTTCTTTGTGGACATAGAGTTGTTTTCCCTTTTAGGGTTGTAACAGCTCCTTTCTCCATATGCTCAGGAGAGAAGCCAAAGCACATCAGAATTGGGGCAGTCTGTTAGTAAACCTTTAATTTTATTTCAGAGTTTCTTCTGAACCAATTTGGCTTTCCTGTTCTACAAAAGCCGATCTACTACTTGAAGGCTAGAGTAATCTCCAGTGTTTTCTTAATACTGTACAAAATTTTAGAAATACTCCTTCATTGGTTACATATGTTTATTGTTAGCACTTAGAATGCTCTCTGATAAGTGAATTCAGGTGGATGAGTGTCTCATGTCTTTATAAGCAAATTGGGGCTAACCAGAAATAAGGTAGCTGCTTCTTTTGGTTTGGAAGGTAATCTATAGTAGGGATGTAAAGAATTTTCATTATTTGTTCCCAGGTTAAAACAACAACAACAACAACAACAACAACAGGGTTTCCATCTGTTGGAAACCTCATTTGGAAGAATAATAGACCAGTGAGAATGCAGAAAATTTTTCTTCCAGTTTACAACAATACCACAATTTTGTGGAAGAATAGAAAAATGGGTAGAATTTTTGTGTGTCAAAAAACTTGTTTCCTTCACAGGAAATCCTTTTTTAAAAAACGCACAAAGCAGGTTTTTGTATAAAAATCCACATATTTTTGATGCTGAATTTGCTTTGCTTTGGATGTTTGGATACAGAGTATGGTGAAGGAATGTTTGTTTTCTCCTGCAGTAGAGAGAAAGCTATGAGAATTAGTGGAGGATTTACGTCATTATATTATACAAAGTCACAAGATGGTAAATTTTAAAAGAAAATTACATTTGCCTGATAGAAACTTGGAGAATGTTGATGGTAGCTAAGCCTTTGCAGAAAGGGAGGAGTAGGAGGGAGAAGGGAAACCTGAAGTAACCTACCTACCAAACTTGTTTCTGAAAATGGTTTGAGGCAAAGGATATTTGAGTCATTAGAAAGAGCCCTCCTGCCTAGCAAAGGAGGGAAAGAAGTAGAGAGAAGAGGAAGATAAGCAATGGATCTGCTCTAGTCTTTGGATGGGGCATACTTTATGCCCTCTCAAAACCATGTCCCTTGCTGTTTACCTATAAATACTTGGTTCTTTGTGGGTCCTTTATGAGAGTGGTGGCTTGAGTGGTCATCTGTGAACTCACACCCATGAGTTGTTCTCTGGTTGTTCACAGCCTCTCCATACTTTCTAAACTAAAGTCAAATTACACGTTTTAAGTGGAAACATTGCCCCGCCTTAGGGAACATAGGGCCCATGCAGACAGGTCAAAGTAAAGCTGCTTTGGGTCACTTTTGAGGTGTGCTGTTTAAATGACACATGCATCTTAAGAGGCCAGAAGCTGCGCCAAAGCTGCACTGCGGTCCTTAGGACTGGAGCATGCAGCATTGAAACAGCATACCTCCAAAGTGACTTTGTGACTTTGCAACATAGTGGTGAATAGTAAGCTAGTTTTTTGGGAATAGGAGATAGTTGTTGTTGAGACGTATATGATGTAACAGATTATAATGTCCTGAGACAGTGGAAAGAAATTCCTGCTATGATATGGTTGAGTAATGGCCACACCTTCAGAGAAGCCTTCCTGTGCCAAAGCTAAGAGCCAAGAGTCCATCATGATGGAGCATCATAGGCATCATCTGAATGAATCACCCTGATTTTTCTCATACAATCCAGAGTGATTATTTCCCTTGTTGGAACTGTTGCTTAGATGGTGATGGGCCCTGTGAGAATTGACATGAAGTTTGATTAAAAGGGGACTGAGACTGATTCCAAGAAGAAGATCAATACAAGGACTGCTGCTTAGCTGTGGAAGTCGAACAAGTGATACCCAGCCTCTTAGCCATGGTGTGTGTATGTTTTCTGATTGTCGTTCAACTTCTCATCCATGTTGAGTTAAAGGGGACTTTTTTATTGACTGGTGGCTCGAGCCTCGGAATTGAGGGAGGAAGATACAAACTAAGCTTGTCAGTACAAAGTGATCACTCCTGGTTTTTGCTTCATATAAACTGGTGACACCATGGTGACTTGTTGCTCCACAAGTCTGTATACTGCAGTTCAGAGATGGGTGCAGGTGTCCATTATTCCCAGTGCAAGTTTCTGTTTGTAAACATATGTACAGTTGGCCTTTCTTATACATGGATTTTCTATACATGGATTCAAGCATCCATGGTTTGAAAATGTTAAAAAAAGTATAAATTTCAAATATGAACCCTTGATTTTCCATTGTTTATAAGGGACACCATTTTGCTATGTCATTATATTTAACGGGACTTGAGCATCCACGGATTTTGTTATCCATGGGGGATAACCCCCTACTTCCTAACACTTTGTTTTGTAAGTACAGTCAGCCCTTGCCTTACGCAGGGGATCTGTTCCAGACCCTGCCGCGTAAGGTGAATTCCACCTATGCTTGAGCCCCATTGGAAATAATGGGGCTTGTGCGCAGTGGTGTGGCAGCGTGCGGGCCACCACGGGTGCACGTGCCCATTCATTTCAATGGGACGGGCTGCCCCTTGGGCCCCACGTGTGCCCCGTGGCTTGAGCGCCTATGCTCAAGACCGTGTAAAGCGCGGGCGCACTATATAGAATCATAGAATCATAGAATCATAGAGTTGGAAGAGAGCACTAGGGCCATCCAGTCCAACCCCCTGCCATGCAGGAAATCCAAATCAAAGCATCCCTGACAGATGGCCATCCAGCCTCTGTTTAAAGACCTCCAAGGAAGGAGACTCTATCACCCTCCGAGGGAGTGCATTCCATTGTCGAACAGCCCTTACTGTCAGGAAGTTCCTCCTAATGTTCAGGTGGAATCTCTTTTCCTGTAGCTTGCATCCATTGTTCCGGGTCCTGTTCTCTGGAGCAGCAGAAAACAAGCTTGCTCCCTCTTCAATATGACATCCCTTCAAATATTTAAATATTATCCAAAACTGTGTGGGCAATTTTGCTAGTTGAAGATAATCTAAATCAGACCGTTGCTTCATGAGTTTTTGAGTTTGGACAATAGTATGCACATATGTGTACGTTCATGAATATCTATTTGTCTCTTTCTGTGTGGGTAGTAAGCAAGCAAGGGAGCTCTATAGTACAATCCAACCCTCAAGTAATGAAATAAAATGGTAGCTTTTAATACAGTCAGTCCTCTGTATCTACAGATTCTTTATCCACTCGTTCAAGTATGCATGGCTTGAAAAAAAATTAAAGTATAAATTCCAAATAGCAAACCTTGATTTTGCCATTTTACTAGGCGATTGTAATTAATGGGATGTCAGCATCCACATATTTTTATATCCGTGGAGTGTCCTGGAACCAAATGCCAGTGGATAACAGGGGCCTACTGTAACTGCATAGGAGAACTAAAAGACATTGTGTCAGTTGGATGGAAAGTTTCTCTAATATTTGTTCACAGCTCTAAACTATAAAATTTGTTATACACTTTCCATATATTCCCAGTGTGTGTGTGTGTTTTTTTTTAAAAAAGAGAAATTGCATAACAGCATCCCAGATGTAAGAGACTAAGTACTGGCTTCATTAGAGAAGTGAAATTGTGTGGTAGATCTGTCATAAATACACTTTTCCATCAAAAGGCCATAAATTCCAATGGTTGAGTATTGATTGGGCAACACTGTACATTTATCATTCATATTAAAAAGATGGTTACTTTTTTCCAATTTCTTTTTAACCTACCCCTGCCCCCCTGCCTGCCGCCCCATTTCAATTTGGTAGCCTTGCAACAAGGTTGTTTTAGACCCATGGGGAAAGTGGAGCAGTAGACTTCCAGAATATAAAAATTTAATCTAAAGGCCATAAACTGCTTTAAGGTCTGTTCAGGAGACATCCATTATATACAGTTGAAATTGTGTGTGTGAATGAATTTATAATAACATGGCCTACACTGCAGAACCACATTTTAGCCAAGGCTCTATTCAGAACAAAGGTGTCTCTTGGATTTGTCTGTATGCGACCTTACCTAAACAGTTATTTTGGATTCAGCATTGAACAGAACAACAATTCCACTGCATTGAGGAGATAAGACTTAAGTTAACAACTGATGTTTTGGCTACTAGTTCTTGGACTTTCCTAAATGGTGACCAGCTTATTTGGCTCTTAGATTTCTGTTTTAATAAGAATATAGGAGCTTGCTTCACACTGAGTCAGGCCATTGATCTCACTTGCTCTACATTGAATACATATCCAGCTTGTCTAGATATGGTCTTTTCTAGCCCTACAAGGATATGTTAGAAACTGATCTTTAGGGACTTCTGCAGGCAAAGCATGTCCTCTGCCACTGAGCACGTTAGACTACAATGTGTAGAATATATTTAATCCTGTGCATAATTTTGCCTGGCCAACTGCCATTAAAAATGTACATAGCTTTGTGTAGGCAAGCCAAAATCTTTTCCCCCTCCCCAATAATTCATATTACAGTAGTTCAACACCCGCTGAAATGGAAGCTGAAAACTACATTGCCAAATTCATCCAAAGACTAATGGGTCTGCAGCACTGATGCAGATTAGGGTTCAGATTCGTACTTCATCTAGTCTCAGTTCATAAGGTATAAATTGGGAATACCCTGCTTTGAAAGGTGACTTTGGGCATGAATGAAGTGAAATGAATTTATACAAAAATAGAGTGCAGACTGAAAACACTGTAAACAGGTTTTATTAGTGGTGGACAGAGAAAGGCAACTTTGGGTGGTAATTTGAGGGTTTTTTCCGTGTGAGTATACAAACCTCCTGTGAAGAAATCTTGCCAAGAAAACCCCATGATAGGTTCAGCTTAAGGTTGCCGTAAGTTGGAAATAACTTGAAGGCATATAATAGCAACAAGTATAACCAATTATAGTAGCTGATTTAAAAAAACAACAATTATCTGATTGAATTTAGGTTGATGTAAATTGCTTTGAAGAATGCATTGCATTGACTCTTCTTTTTGTTGTTCTTAAAGTTCATATATCTTTTTTTTCCTTCCAGTTGAAGAGGGCGAGTCGTCGGATTTCACTCTGAACTGGGACTCTTCTGTGACCCAATCAGGTAAAGATGGCAGGTTCTGTTCAAAAACTGTTGTGGGTTGTGTCGCATTTCTATCTTTGGTCCCAAATCTATCCATTGCAACACAGTTTCTAGATTATTTCTATATGGCCAATAAAACCCATTATGTACAAACGACTAATATATAGTCTTATCCTCTTGAGAGCTATTCTTTCTTCTGGTGGGCACATTTAACTGGGTTATGACTTTTTCTGGTATGGCTGCTTTGAAGTTTCCTGTAATGGGCACTGTTACGCCGTCATCCCAATATCATTATATAAAGGCAACCTTTGATGAGATTTTTTTGCTCTTCGATTTCAGCATTGTAATGTTTGTGGATTTCTATAATGAAAGAAGTGACATTTACTGGAATGTCACCATTGATTAATTGAATATTGGTTCATTGGTAAAGACCCAGGGCTGGCTTTTCTGATAGTGTGAAAACAAATTGAAATGAAGATAAATTGTTAGAGCATTAAAGCAAACCAGCTAGCACTTCTGGGAGTGGAAGTCCAAAACATATGGAGGACCGGATTTTGAGAACCTCTGCTTTAAACAGTTAGAAGGTACTACTTTGAGGATGGCTGGATTCAGTGGACTTTTGCTCTGATCCAGGAGTGTGGTTCTTATATTTTGCCATCTGTGTAATTGTGAGAGGTTCACCTTAGGGTTGCCATAAGTTGGAAATGACTTGAAAGCACACAATAACAACAGTGATTGCACAGATTTAAAACAATGAGAGATGAAGAAAAACAAATAACAGAAGCTTTTGAAATTCGGCAATCCTGGTTTCTAAGGTTTCACTAGGCATTTCTTTGAACTTCCAGGCTTATATTTTAGAGGGTAAGGGCTGCAGACTTCATTTCCCCCCTTTCTCTTTTCCTTTTAACAACAGAGAGTGTCCTGTAGTTCATCCAGAGCAGACTTCTTCTTTTTTTTGGTGACTTTAGACCCATGGAATACCCATAGCTCTGTGCATAATTCTTGATTTAGTGTTGCTTATGAGAGTATGTGGGTCACACACAAGATTCCACAAAGTTTGCATGGTCAAGGAACAGTGATGAAATGGGCATCATGGCTGTGTGTGGATTCACCTTTCAGAGGTAAGAAATGCTTTCTGATGTGCAGAAAGAATGAGCGAAGGAGGAACTGCAGCCCTGTTAATTTAAAACATCTGGCGAAATGATTTGGTTTGGTAGACTTTTTTTCATGGGGGTGGGTGGGCAAAAGGGAATGTTGTTGATTTGGGCCAGGGCACAAAATGAAAAGTGAAGCATGGTTATTCCTTCTTTATTGAAGTTCTACATCACTTTACTGGTGCTAATACAAACAGGAAGATCATAAAAGAACATAATGAAAGTCCTGCACACTGGGACCACAGGGCTGGTTTCAGTTACTGAATATAGCTTTGGAGGCACACCACAATATGGAGAGCAACTCTACAGTATTACCCCACGGTTTATTATGGCTTTTTAATAGTTTTCCCCCCCATGCCTCCTCTGAATAGTTTTTCCTTATTTTGCTCAAAAGCCATGTGTGTTACACTGCATAAGGCACAATCAAAGGGAAAAAGTATTTTTAAAGGGAAGATCCTATCACTCAGTTCAGTCTACGCAATGATGATTGTCAAAGCTAACCATTTGTACTGACAGTGAATATATTGTCAATTTCTGTGGGTTGGAAGTGAAACATTGCCCTGTAATTTATTTTAATGAAAGAGGAGTAATAACATTTTTCATTTTAATGTTCTCATCCGAAATAGGATGGTTTTATTTTGACCATTAATTTTTGGGAATCCTGGTTTAATAAACCATGAGGTGAAAAAACAAAATGCCCAGGCAGTAAGTGTGTGTACACAATCCATTCATTCTGAATTTGCTGACGCTAAGAAGCCAGGGAGAGTGACGTAGTGGCCAAACCTGGGGTTATATATCAGTATGCCAAAATGAGCCAGGATTGTAAAAGCCAACTGACACAAGTGGTTTGTGGCTGCAGGAACAGTGCAGAGTACTGCAATAAGAGATGTAGAAGACTCAGATAAAAATGAAGCCTGGAGAAGCATCCTGGAGAATTAGAACATTTGCTTTCTTTTTTGTGATGTTTTGGTTAGTTGTAATAGTAAGATATGGTATCTACCGTTGCATTTCCCTTAATGGAGAAATGTCCTTACTTCCAACTTTTCCTGGATTGTGCAGTGTGAGCCCTCCCAGAATTATATTGATTTTGAGAAAAAATGGCACTGAAAAATTGCCATCTGGCTGAACTAATATACTTCCGACATGGATGACCTATTTCTAATGCGGACTTGCAAGGAGGAGTTGCTCAAGAGGTTTTATTAGGATTTGGCTCTCTTAACTTGCATCCTACTTGCTCCAAGGATTGTACAGATGTATTTTTCTAACTTGCTCAATCCATTCTCTCTGCTGCCTTCACAGCCTTGTAAATCAAATGGTAAATTGGCATTTTTTACTCGATTAGAATTTAAACAGGAACTGTTGTTCTTTCTTGTATTATAAAAGCTAAGAAGCCTTTTCTACTTTTGTAGGTTTCCTGATGTCCTGAGTTCATAGTGTAGTTATCTGTTCCTTTTTAATGACTTCGTATAAGCACTTGTGAATTGATTTTTTTTGTGGTGTAGCATCTAAGGCAATAAAACTCATGCTCTTTCAATGAACTCAGTCTAAAAGGTACAACTGGACCTTTTATTATTTATTAACAGCAATATCATTTTATTAGTTCAGTGCCTATGGTTATAATGTGCCTCAGAACATGGCCCCAAATACTGCCCAATGCATGGCTCTTAAATCATAATCACCATCATCACCATCTTTATTCATGGACAGCACTGTAGTTTTACACTGATGCTTAGAAGCAATTCCTATTGAATTCAGTGGGACTTATTTCCAGGTACAGCTCTAGAATATTAATATCAGTGTTCTGTTAATTTCTTTAAATCCATTATGCTATTCACAAGGTTGTAGAAATTGTGAAGACTAAGATCTTGAAGAGGACAAAAAGAAAATTTAGAAAATTGTCAGTCTTAATTCCTGTTACGATGATTAAATTTCACAAGAAGCATTTTGCTGACAATGGCGTGTTACAGACCGCCCAAAACGGCAGCAGCCAATGGCAGCAGCCAAACTGCGTGATTCCCGGGCGCAGCAATAAAGAAGCGCCAAAATGGTGCTTCTTTCTGCGTCCTGGAAGTGGCGCCGCAAGGCGTGAGGCGCGCACTCGTGGTGTCACTTCGTGACATCAAAATGGTGGCGCCCATCTGTATAGGGTGCCGCCATTTTGACGCACTCGTTACGCATGAGGGGCAAGGCGCATCAGGAAGCCCCCCTTGCGCGTAATGACGGCGCCTCATGGGCCCGTCTGTAACGCGCCATAGTCTTCTTGTGCCTCTGTGTTAGAAATTGATTCAGGTTCACAAAAATATTAACCTGTATACTCTTGATCCACTTTTCCTAGATTAGTTAGTTTTGATTTTATAAATTAGGAGTGGATATTGTCTTCCCTGCCTCCCATCCACTGCGAAATGGGATGGAGCCATCCAGGTGTCAATGCAATCTAATGGACATCTGAATGGCTACAGGCCTCCCATCCCCTTTTTAGTGAATCTCCTCACCTGAGACTCTCTCTCTCTCTCTCACTGGTTTCCATTGTCTACAGCTGGATTCCTTTTATTATTATTTCATTATTATTAAGACCAGCACAGGTACTTTCTTATCTTCTACATGTGCTTTCCTTCTACAGCAGGGTAGGGTCCCATCATGCAAAGCAGAATGGACCATAAGAAGAATGCCATTGCCATCAGAGCAATGGTATATCTAGTTCAGCATTGTGTTTCCCAAAGTGGAGGGCAAACCATATGCAGGACACAGAGGCAATAGACATCTTCTGCTGTTATTTCTCAGCAGTTCTCAGAAGGGGCATACATACATTGTGCTGCTGTTAGTCTTATCCCAAATTAATTTATATAAACCTCTTTTAAAGCTGTCCTTTAAAGTTGGTGGCTAGCTTTGGTAGCATTTTCCATTGTGCTGTATGAAAAGATCCTTCCTGAATCGTCTTGAATTTCTCAGCATTTACTTTTACTGAATGACCCCATGCTTTTGTTACCATCTTCCATGCTTTAGCTTGAAGATCTACAGAGAGACAATGTGGTGTAGTGATTTGAATGTTGGTCTAGGACTCTGATAGACCAGATTTGAATCCCCATTCAACCATGGAAACCCCCGAGGTGATCTTGGGTAAGTCATAATATTTCAGTCTCAGAGGAAGGCAGTGACAACCCCCCCCCCCCAACAAGTCTTGCTGAGAAAACCCTGTGAGAGGTTTACCATAGAAATGACTTGGAGGCACACAACAACATCTTCCATTCCCCTGATCTTTGATGCTTTCTTCAGAGCTTCTTCACTTGTTTCAAAACAATGATATGATGGGGGATGTTTGGCTCGGCAGTGCTACACATGAAAAAAGATCTTAGAGTTATTGTTAATAATAACTTAAACAAACACAGCAGTGTGATGCTGCAACAAAGAAGGCAAATACTATTCCAAATTTCCAAATCAAGGATACCAACATTTCCACTGTATTCTGCACTAGTCAGGTCTCATTTGGAGTAGTGCATTCAGTTCTGGGCTTCAGTATAGACAAGCTGAAGCAGATTCAGAGGAAGGCAACAAGGATGATGCGAGGTATGGAGAACAAAACATATTAGTAGAGGTTGAAGGAGCTGGGCATGTTCATTTTGGTGAAGAGAAGACTAAGGGGTAACATGATTCCACTCTTGAAATACCTCAAGGTTTGTCACATAGAGGAGGAAGCACGTTTGTTCTCTGCTGTCCCAGAGGGTAGAACTAGGTTTAATGGTTTTGAAGTTACAGGAGGATGGGTTTCAATTGAACATTAGAAGGAACTTCTTGACAGAGCAGTTAGGCAATGGTAACAATTACCTACAGAGGTGGTGGAGTCTCCTTCTCTGGATAGCTTAAAAAAGAGGTTGGACAGCTACTTGCAGGGGATGCTGTAGCTTGAAGGTCTTGCACTGAGTGGGGAGCTGAAGTCAATGGACCATGGAGACTCTTCCAGCTCTTATGATTCTACTCTATATGCTGGTAACCGTAGCAGTTAGGATGTTGTATGTGGGAATCCTTTGCTAGTGTGGTGCTCAGATTGTGCTAACCATTTGGGCACAAGACCAGTGCAGACTGAGGCCAGCGGTAGTTTGGGGATCGGCTAAGTGCACAGCCCCTCTTGCATTTATGGTGAAGATGGATGGTTGATGTGGTTCCAGAGCACAGTGGAGGCTTGTAGACAGCACATAAGGAGTTAGAACAGTACTCTTTTGGAGTTTGTTGCAAGGTGAAACTGAAGTAGATTTTTTGTGTTCCTGAAATGTGTTCTTATGAGGATATATTCTGGGGACTACTATAAGCAACTTTCAGAAGATAGAGAAGAGACAATTTCATATTTGGCCATAACCTTTTGGTACTATGAGTGCAAGTTTTGTTTTGCTTTTGCCTCACTTTCTCATTTCAGAAATTTGTATGTTAGGGAACAAGGGCAGCTGTGCAATAATACTGCAAGAGGTGTCTATTTATTTATTTGCTTTAAAAAGTCTTTGTACTGGGAGAGAGATTTAAACCTTGCCTTCATCACACGCTTCAAGGACTCCAGAGGGATCTTGCCTTTTGCCTGTAAGAGAAGATTACTTCCTGTGACTGAATTTTAGTTCATATCTGGACAAGCCCAGCAGAAAGTGGAATGTTTTTCTTTTGAACAACTAAGCTGTTAGCTGGAGTGACAGAAGATCCCCTGGGTTCTGTGTTCTGTTAGAGACTGACATCCTGTGGCCGCATCACCTTAAGGACATGGAGAACTATGAAAAATTAAATTCTTCAGACGTGGCTCTTTCAGACCCCACAGCTGCATGCCGTACGGTGGTGCTTCAATGTGCTCACATCTGTCATGGAAACAGACGTCCCATAAATCGATTTTTAACATCCCTTGTGGTGTGGTTCTAGAGGTGTTCACAGCCTGCTGAGGGAGCAAAACTTCCCTTCAAAATGAACAGGCATCTGGCATGCTCTTTTGATGCAGTAATGCATTCTATTACCTGGATTTTGAAGTGGCTGTAGGCAATGAATCCTAGTTGGAAAATCAACCATTAGATAATGCACCATACCAAGAAGACGAAATTTCCATACACAAAAGCTAGTTTCTAATGCCTTTGTTCACGAATGACCATCGTTAAAACTGAACTTGCCACTTCATTTCCATGCACAAAGGATTTTGAATTTGATTTGACATTCTCACACACCAGTGGCATATATAGGTTTGTCCTTGGCTTTCCACTCCACCAAATGCATCTGAAGAAGTAGATTTAAGTCTAGGAAAGCTCATGCTGCCAAATTCTATGTTTCAATTAGTCTCAGTAGTACTACAAGATCTCTCTACATACCCATACCAAGAAGATGTCTGGTAATCTATACAGTAGGTTTCAGAGTTGAATCATATGTAGTACTCCAAAACTGGAAGTCGAGTCAGAAAAGTTGAGACCAAGGAACCAGACAGAAAGCAAAACTTGATGAATCTATCAGAAAGGTGAACAGTGGGCAGGGCAGAAGATGTAGCTGAGGATGCAGTGTTAAAAAAACACGGGAATGCATGAACACTTAAAGAGTTTGTTGTTTAAGGCTTGTATGTTATCCTCAGGTCTATAGGCACACAAGTAGGCTACATATACAACTACACAAGATATGGAAGGATCAGAAACTCAAAAGTTGATGTTCCTTGTATTTTCTGATTTTTTTAAAAACTCAACTTCATGAAATATATGTTTGAGTATTATTATATTAACTTCTGCTTGGGGAGTGTTTAAGTGCACTGGTAAGTGGTATAGAAATGTACTTGCTATTGCTATTCTTTGAAGCCACGTTATGTGGTAGAGATGGTTCCCATACTGTAGAGGCCCTTACAAGTTTATCAAGATGTAAGGAATCTGTGGAGATCCTGAACCAAGACTTCTAGCAGAGAAGCACCAGTTCCTTATCTCTTATACCACCAATGCCCAGTGTCAGCCATAATTCTTTCAGGTTGATCTTTGTGCTTTAAAGCAGTGCTACATGAAGTGATGATCTGTGCCATGAACAATCAGTTAGCAGTCCATGGTGAGTTCCCAGGAAAGGAAGAAACAATGATATCCAATGAGCCTAAATATGGTACTAGTCCATGGTGCATAAGAGCCAGTGTGGTGTTTTGAGTGTTGGACTAGAACACTGGGAGACCAAGGTTTGAATCCCTGCTTGGCCATAGAAACCCACTACATGACTATGGGCAAGTCACACACTCTCAACTTCAGAGGAAGGTAAGAGAAACCCCCAAGCAAATTTTGGTCAGGAAACCTTGTGATAAGGTTGCTTTAGGGTTGCTGTAAGTCAGAAATGATTTGAAGGCACAGAACAAGAACAACAAACCTATAGCAAATAGGACTAGATGAAGCATCAGTCTGATCTAGCCGAGCTCCTTGTATATCCTAATAGTGATGCAAATGGCGCCTGGCTATTTAAAACTTTTGGACTTTGATGTGTTCTTATCTTGGATTATGTTACTTACCTTTGATAGTTATTTGTTGTAGCATGACATTTACTTGCCTCGTACTTTGGTACTTTCCAGAAACATACTTTCAGAGGGATCTGCTGAATACTGACATTAAGGCTTCATACTGCATATACAGTCACCCCTCCATATCCACAGATTCTGCATCCACAGATTCAACAATCCATGGATTGAAAAAACATACTTTTTAAAAAAAATTCAAAAAGCAAACTTTGATTTTGCAATTTTATATAAGGAACACCATTTTGAGTATCCACAAATTTTGGGATCCATGGGGAATCTTGGAACGTAACCCCAGCAGATACATGCTTCTTTAAGACATACTTGTTTCTTCCATTCGTCTTCTACAGTGTACAGAGTACAAAGGAATGTTGTAGCACCTTTGAGACTAACTGAAAGAGAAAGGTTGGAAGCATGAGCTTTCATAGACCAGTGCCTACTTCCACAGATGCATGTATACAGTGTGCCCTTGTTGCATTAATTGATAAGAAAGGGGTTACTTAAAGGTAGAAAGTTTGAAAACCAGTTCTGTAATCCTGTATTTTTTTCTTCTGGTTCCAGTCTTCCTCCCACTTCCTTCAGAGATAACCTTTTCAGACTTCAGCTTTCTCCAACAACTTTCCTTCTTAAATACACTACCATTCAAAGACCCTGCATGCCACCTCTTCCAGAAGACATACTTCCCTCTATGAGGTCAGATGTTGCTGTGGCTTGCAAACACAACAGGAGGAAGTCTCACCTCTCCCTCTCTGCACCCTTTCTCTAACAGCAGCTGGATTTCTGGAAGGGAAAAAAAGAAGGTTCATTTTTTATTGTTTTCCTCCAGCGTAGTGGCCAAGAAAAGGGATGAGGAAAACTGTAGGTGTTTTTTTGGATACAAATTAGATCTGTTGTTCTAGGAAAGCACAAGGGAGCACAACTAGCAATAATGGGATGAACCAAAGCATAAGAAAGCTTAGGCTGAGTATTAGGAAATCATTCCCAGTAGTAAGATTGAATAGACTGGGATAATCTCCCATTGCTGAGGTCATTTTCCAGCAGAACCAGACAAAAAAGCAATTGAAAATGTAACTTAAGAAAGGGTCTTTGCATTGGCAGGATGTCCAAATAAAGCTTGGTTATCTCCTGATGGCTGGATTTAGGCAGCTGTTTCTCCTTCCCCAGCCTACCCCTAATTGTGCAATGACTTTTGCAGTTCCCAAGAGCCTATGCGGGAAAAGGAAAGGCTCCAGCTTCAGTCACTAGCTGTCTCTTACATCGATTTGGGGAAAGAGTCCCACTTGAAACCTTGGAGACTCACTACTAGTTGGTGTAGAGCAGCCTTCCAAACCTAAGGAATATGTGTTGACTTAAGATATTGCTATACTTAGCCAAGAGCTGTGCTAGCTAGTGATGATGAGAGATGTTCACAGTTCATTTGGAGGACACTGGGCTTCTGGTGAAGGCAGGTATAGGCAGTATTGTTTTAGATGAACCAGTGTTCTGGATATAATGGAGCCTCTTCTGTTCTTAACCATTCTGTGTCTTGAATGTAGGCTGTTGTTTATGCCATCCTTGTGGTGCTACCTACCTCAAGGAAAGCTATATGACAGTGATTCCCAAAGTCTGTTCCTCCAGGCATTTTGAATTTCAGCTCCTTAAAGCTTCAGCCATCTTGGCCAATGGTCTGGGGTTTTGGGATTTGAAGTCCAAAATACCCCGAAAGTCAAAGTTTGGGAATGACTGCTATAAAATAAGAAAGCTATTCACATAACAAATTAAATTTAATACTTGCTTTCAAGCAAAAATTAGAAACCTACTTCAAACGATAGTTTTTGATTCCTGTTTGGAGGGCACACAGTCACCATGGTTTGCTGATGGTGACCCTGTGGATGAGACATCTCCAAGAATACCTATCTTCCACTGCCTTGCCCAGATCCTGCAAGCCCTTGCCCATTACCCCCCTGATTGAGTTGCTCCATCTAGTTGCCAAACCCTGGTATAAACCATGACTTTCTGTCACACCTGAATAGGGCCATCCTCTAATTTGCTAAACAAATTATAATCTTGCCTAGAGATTTCAGCAGTGGAAGAGACTGGAAAATGTCCAGTCTTCATGTTGCATTGACAACATAAGTCTTTCACATCATTAAAACTGTACTACTTTCAATTTGGCCTTGACTGTTGCTAGCTTTCCACAATGATGACTGAGAAAGGCATTCTGTAAGGGGAAATAAATTAGGAGATTAAGCTGTAGCAGATGATTCATAGTTGGGTAAAAAGGATATTAGAAAAGCCAAGAATTGGAAACAGGAATCTTTTAAAAAACAACAACCATACATATGTGCTCACACACACCTTTGTAAAGGGAAATACAAGTCAAATAAGTATACTTTACACCTTGTACTCTCATTTGTAGACGAATTATCTAGGTTAACTACGTGACTGAAGTGAACTGCAATGAATCGCTGATTCTTTTTTCTTGCTCTGTTTGGAAATTAATGATTTTACATTTGTTTCATTTTAAAGAAGTCCCAGGTGGTTTGCATTCACCAAGACCATAAGTTCAACTTAGATTTGGACATCCATTTTGGATACGTATTGCTATAGCTGTATAGATTAAGCATTGATTCTCATCAACACATAAATGGGTTAGTAATCTTTGTAGGGAAGTTTTAAGCATATGGAAGACAGCTAAAGGTCACACAGAAACATTTCTTCTGTCCCCTTATTGTTCAGAGAAGAAATTATTGTTGTTTTTTAATCAGATCAGCATTTGGAAAAGTTTCTTCTTTGGACTAATTGTAGTAATGTTTTCAAGATATTCAATGGATCAGCAAGGGTTGATGGACTCTACATAGGTCAGTGTCTGTGACAAAAGTGGAATGTGACTTCCCTTGTTCCTTTCCCATCCTCAGTGGTGAAAGGAAGGAGAATAAGCTATCCCAAATCTACAGGAGAAGAGGTTCCACCTAAACATTAGGAAGAACTTCCCGATAGTAGGAGGTGTTCAGCAATGCAACATGCTACCTTAGAGAATGGTGGAGTCTCCTTCTTTGGAGGTTTTTAAACAGAGACTGGATAGCCATCTGTCAGGATTGTTTTGATGGTACAGTTGAAATTCCAAATAACAAACCTTGATTTTCCATTTTATATAAGGAACATCATTTTGCTATGTTGTTATATGTAATGGGACTTGAGCATCCACAGATTTTATTATCCACAGGGGAT
Organism: Sceloporus undulatus; assembly: GCF_019175285.1. Lineage (NCBI taxonomy): Eukaryota > Metazoa > Chordata > Lepidosauria > Squamata > Phrynosomatidae > Sceloporus > Sceloporus undulatus. Next base: position 14,132,107 of record NC_056529.1, on the reverse strand, counting down.
CCTAGAACCAAATCCCAGTGGATAACAAGGACCCACTGTATATTCCTACATGGCAGAGGGTTGGACTGGCTGGCCCTTGTGGTCTCTTTGGACTATGACTCTATGGTCCCACCCTTTCTTCTGATTCTTCTATTTCTCTAGACTATTGACAGCCCTGCAGGCAGGTTCTCTCCAGCTGTCTACTGAGTATCTGCGTGCAAGAACTCGGCTGTGTCACAGCTAGGCTTCCTCACATGAAGACGCTCAGCTTGCTTTGTCTTCTTGTTTGATGCTGTGCCAGTTGGGAGACTCTGTAGCATTCTGGACTGCTCCCTTTACATGCAGGGAAAATCATTGGAGGTTCCCTAGAACCAATACTGAAAATACACTATCAGTTCCTTCACTACTGCTCTATCATATAGTTCAGGGATGGGAATGATATAGCTCTTCCAATGCTATTAAGATGAAAGTCACACCGTTTTTACCACTCATTGTGCAAGTCAGGGCTGCAGGAACTTGGGAGCCCAGCTTCTGCAGGACCTCACAATTTTGCAACCTGATATTGTGCTTCAAGTCGCCTGTTGACTTATGGCGGCCCCATGAATTTCATATGTTTTCTCAGGCAAGGATACTCAGAGGTGGTTTTGCAGTTCCTTCCTCCAAAATATAGCCTACAGTACCTGGTATTCATTGGTGGTCTCCCATCCAAATACTATCTGGGGCTAGCTACAAAGATCAGATTGGATCTGAGCACTTTAGGGTATTGCTTAGCCTTGGTTAATAGGTTTTTTTTGTCTTTTTCTTTCCATGAATGATCTATTAGCCTGAGCGCTCTTGATGCTTGCCGTGGACAGTGATTTCTGTGTCATATCCAGGAAAATTGCTATGCAGTATTGTTTGACAACCTTTCACATAATAATAATAATAATAATAATAATAATAATAATAATAATAATAATAATAATAATAATAATAATATTTTTATTTATATCAATATATGGTGTCATCCTTATAAGCTGTTAAATTTGTCCAATTGTTCCTGCATTTACTATTCAAACAATCCTTTGACAAATCTGTATATATATTGTCTTTCCAGAAGGGAATGCTACAAACATGTAAAATCAAGGTGGAGTGTTGAGTGGGGCTGCAGCAATGATGCAAGTCTGTTTTTACCCCATTTATTGTTGTGTGCCTTCAGGTTGTTTTGAACTTGTGCTAGTCCTAAGGATAACCTATCACTGCGTTTTCTAGGCCAGATTTGTTCTGAGAGAGTGTGACTTGCCCAGGCTCACCCAGTGAGTTTCCATGGCTGAGCTGGGGTTTGAACCCTGGTCTCCAGACTTGTAGTCTAATGTGCAAACCAATACACCGCTCCGGCTCTCTTTACCCCATCTATTTCCCTTCAGACATCCGTCTGGCCATTTTTTCCCTTGAGTGCTAGCTTGAATCTAGTTGAGTGAGGAACAGTTTTGATTTTTTTTTTTTTGTAATTAGCTAAAAGCACTAATGATACTCTGAAACATTTTAGCTGAGCAATAATTTCATTCTAACAGAGCAATCAGTTAAATTTAACCAAATTTGCATATCACTACAACTATGATGGTAGCTGCTGATGGAAGACTTGAATAATTTTTGTTGTAATAGTTCAGACCCACACTTTGCTGTGAGAAGAAAGGTTTTACTTGATTAATTTGCTGGTTAAATGGATGAAGGCTTTCATATAAAGCTATATGAGCAGGACTGTGTCATGTTCATCTTAAAATGTGCTCTTTTGGGAAAGGTAAAATTGCAGGGAGACCAGCTTTGAGTGAGCTTCAGTCTAACATATTAGCTTTAGAGTGTTGCTGTTATGGAGTAGAAGTGGGATTTGGAAAACTCACCCCATGGACTTAAAGAGATGCTTTTTGTTTGTTTGCACCCAGAGCTTGGCTCCATTTGTTTCTTGGAAGGGAAAAGTACAGCAAACATGTTAGGCAATGGGCTGCTTGAGAACACAAAGCAAGTATTGAAAGGGGTTTCCCCTTTAATTTCCACACAATGGGCAAATGAAAGGAATAATTCAAATGTAGATTCATTCGAGGATTTGTTGCTAGTTAAGCATTTGTCTCGCTCACAGTTCTCTATTGCAAGCCAACAAGGCATTTTAACAAAGATAAGTTCACCAGAAAAATATGGGTGGAGTACATGATAAAATACACTATATGTAATATAGCTCTGAATAAACCACATGAAATGAATTTACGTTTATATGAGTGTTTTTAGTTTTTATTTTGTAATGTCCTGCATTTTCCTTGAATGCCCAAATTTTGTGGTGCCTTGTCTTCCTTTACAGTTATGACATCTAGTCACCCTGGACTTCATAAGTTTCTTAGGCAAGGAAGACCAGAGGAGGTTTTGCCAGTTCCTTCCTCAGAAATATAACCTATAGCAGTTGGTATTCATTGGCGGTCTCCCATTCAAGTGCTAACCAGGTCTGACCCTGCTTAGCTGCCAAGATCAGACAGGATCTGGGAGTGGACTAAAATACCAAAATAAAAATGTGCTCAAGAGCATTTGATCAAATTAAAAAAGATACAAAAATAGCTTTGTTTTGATTATATATCTATATTGTATTGGAATTCATGTGTTAGAGGAAAGGTTCACTTTCACTCAAGTCCTACTGAACTCAGAAGGTCTGAACTCTGGAGGAATTCATGGGAGGTTTAAACCTAGAATATTTAAATAGAGTTCTTCTGTAAATATGATTCATTGACAAAGGAAAGAAATATCACGGTAGAACAGCAATTCAGGCTTAATATTGCCAAACAATGCTTTTACAATGAGTTGCGCTTTCACTTCAAGGATCCTTAAGTACTGCATTGCTAGCAATTTATGACTGATAAAAATGAAAGACTCCAGTTTATTGATACTTACTCCTTGCTAATGTAATTTGACTGTAAAGTGACAATAAATGAGCATATTTTCCACTGCTGCCAGATTTTATGTGTTGTATTTGTAGAGTATTGCTTGTCATTTTGTTCACAAAGCTTGGGAAATGGTAGTAAAAATTGGAAGGATAAAGTAAGCCTCCTCATCCCAATTTTGCTTCTAGTGAACAGTTGATGATATAGACATAGGAGCCTGAAGAGAGAACAGTGTTTTAGGCAGTGGGCAAAATAACTGTGTAGTACAGGAGGGTAGATTATTTTTAAAGGATGCTTAACAAAAACCTTAGCTCCTGCAGTTAAATGAGAAGGAATAAGTGGTTGCTTATGATACATATAAATCGTTCCAACGGTGCACTGAAGAAAAAAAACATCCTGTAAAATGTTATACATTAATATATTAATTTTTTAAACAATAAAATAAATGTTTGATTTAATTTTGAAAGAGAGGTTCTGGCTAAGATACAGAGCGATACGATGGAAAACCAGCAGAACACTGCAAAATGTAAGAACACTGTGTTTCCTTCCTTGAATTACTTTTGTGGTGTTCACCACGGGATTTCCTGACTTCCGTTGCCTTCCTTGTGCAGTTCTCTGAAGATGTGGTCCATAGGGAAATGGTTTTTTCCTGGCATCACATCCCTGGAAAAAAAAAATGAGGAAGGGGGGAGCGAGTGGGGAGCGTCGACAGGAAAATGTCTGCAAGAAGGTGAAAGAAAAGACTTCTCTCTGTGTAATCTCTTCTCTCCCAAGGCATTGCTGCACATTATGGTTTCTTTGTCGAATCAAGCGCTTGAGTGTGGGTTTTCTTAATTGTCAATATCAAAAATGCTACACGCAGATTTAACAATTGGAGGCCCTACATTGGGTCTTAGAGTCCCTTGCAAAGAAACTTACTCCTTTTCTTTCTTTCTTTTTTGAATGACTAATCTATTGTTATTATTAACAACATTAATATTATAGTTACTCTCGTCAGTTTACCTTGCTCGGTGCACGTGGGGAATGGAGATACAAAAATGAACCAAATTAGGGTTAATTAGAAGGCCTCCCAAATAGCTAGTGCTTCATCAGCAGTAGAACAGCATGTAAATAAATTTAATTTTCTTCCCCCACCAATTGAACTCTCCTCAAGCTTAATTACAGGAGCAGCAGTATCTTTCTCTTTCTCTCCCCCATCCTATTTTCATTAGCAGAAGACAGTTGTTATTACCTCTGTCTGGAAAATGGCATTATGAACAGTCTTGGTCCCCACCTTTTCTGGGTGTCCTCTGGGGATAAGAGAATTCTAGGAACTTTGTGGCAGGTCCTGGTGCCCAATTCAACACCACGAGTATCAGAGTACCCTGGTAACTACAGAGATGCATTAATGGACATTCTGATGAGAGTTTAGTTAATTGTTTCAACCCTTTCCCCTTTTGGTATTTTAGATTTCCCCCCCCCAGCTCCCATTGGTCTATCGGAGTGGCTTCTGACCACATTGGGGGCATGCGTTATCTGAATACCATGCCACCAAAGGGGCCAGAGGTCGCTTCTTTTGGTCCATGCTGTTTGGGCCTTTGATGCAATTTTAACCATAGCAATAACCTATGGAATTCTGGGAGTTGTAATTAAGTGAGACACTAGAGATCTCTGGCAAAGAATTCTAAACACACCACCCTAAACGGCCAATCCCAGGGTTCCATAAGATGGAACAACAGAAGTTAAAGTGAATCATAGAATCATAGAGTTGGAAGAGACAACAAGGGCCATCCAGTCCAACCCTATAATTTGTGCAATGTAAAAGGGCCCAAGGAGAATCTAAAATGGTTTGCAGCTGTGCTATATTGGCAAAGTGATTCCAGCAGTATTAATCACCTCTTGGATCAGATATTTTTGGTAAACTAATAGCTCTTAATGCCCATTCAAGATCAGGCTGCTCCAAAATATTTTACTTTATGACAGGAAAAGCACACAGCAATGTATTGTTGCTCGGGCAAATCTATCTCCTCCCATCTACTGTGGAGGGACCTTGAGGTCCTGGTGGCAGCAGATGATCTTCTTATTCTTGCCAGTCAAGAAGTCCAAGCTCTTCAGTGCTGTGAGGCTCCACTACACTAAGGTTCAGACATTATCTGTTTGTAATAGTAGTGAAGGATGCAGTGGCTTATTGGTTAAGATGCCAATTCTGACAATTGGAAGACTGGAAGGTTGACAGTTTGAGACCCAAGTGCTGCATGAGGGGGTGAGCTCCTGTCTCTAGTCCCAGTTTGAAAGCAAGCAATACAAATACTTTGGTGGGAAGTTACTGGAATTTGGTGCAGTTGTGCTGCCCACATGACCACTGGATTCATCTTCGGTCAATACTGGTTCTTCAGCTTAGTAATGGAGATGAGCACCATGCCCTACAGTCAGTTATGACTAAACATTCATGTCAAGGGACTATCTTTACCTTTAATAGTAATCCAGTGATCCTAGGTAGTCTTAGTCTCAGTGAGTAAATTCTGAAAGAACCATATGCAGGGTTGTTGTTGTTGTTGTTGTTGTTAACTGTCCTTGAGGAATGACTTAGGGAGCTGGGGATGTTTAGCTTGGAGAAGAGAAGGGTAAGAGGTTATACTATAGCCCTGTTTAAATATTTGAAGGGATGTCATATTGAGCAGGGAGCAAACTTGTTTTCTGCTGCTCCAGAGACTAGGACCCGGAGCAATGGATGTAAGCTACAGGAAAAGAGATTCCACCTCAACATTAGGAGGAACATCCTGGCAGTCTCGACTCATGGAGACCCAGTGGATGAGAAAGCCCCAAGCCTCCCTGTCCTCCATTGCTCTGTTTAGGTCTTGTAGATTCAGGCCTGTGACCTTCCTGAATGATTCTATCCATCTGCAGTCTTCCTCTTTTTCTCCTGCCCTCAACCTTTTGCAGCATTATTGTCTTTTCCAATGAGTTGTGCCTTCTCAAGGTGTGGCCAAAATATCACCGACCCAATTTGATCATCTAGGGAGATTTCAGGCTTGATCTGTTCAGGGACCCATTTGTTTGTCCTTTTCGCTGTCCAGGTGTAGCCTCAGCACCCTTCCCCAGCACCACATCTCAAATGAGTTGATTTTCTTTTTATCCATTTACTTCACTGTCCATCTCTCACATGTGCACATAATGATGAGGAGTATCATGGCTTAGATGATTCTAACTTTAGTGCTCAATTGTGTATCTATACCTAACTTAATGTATGTGTAAATCTAACATGTAAAAAGGTTTTGAAAGAGGAGGGATCATAGCCCTTTCTTGAGCAACTCTCATGCACTTCTGGGGGTCCAGCTTCACCATTTGAGAACCACTGTACTACTAGTTCAGATTAGAGAGATCTTGTAGCACCTTTGACACTTAACTGAAAGAAAGAAATTGGCAGCGTGAGCTTTCAAAGATTTCAGTCTACTTCCTCAGGCGCATTGTTTTCAGATCTTAGTTCAGATTGTTTTAAAAGAATAATATTCATCTCCAAAACACAAGTCTGTTGAATCTGTCTGGATGTTAACTTCTCTTAACAGACCTTGGAGCAGACGTTGGCTTGACTTCAAGGTAATGATTTAAACATAAATTGACCCTTGATGAGGGAGCTGGAGTCTAAGGTTTAATGCATCTTTGCAATTTTCTTTTGCCTTTGGTGCCTTCATCTGCCACACACATAATTCCTTCATAACAAATGCCTTTTCAGAAGATGTATACCACTGACAGTTAATATAGAATTATTGCCCCTCAATGCATTTTTGTAATTACTTCCCAGATCTGTCTTTGTGTTTAGAAGACATTTCGCACTTTAGTAACATAAGTGTTTAGGGAGAGCATAAGCAGTAATTGTAAGCAGGTTCCTTCCCTCCCCATTTCTTCCTGTGGAAAATAAAGCTAAAAAGAATACGAAAAACTAATGCTAATGTTTGGTAAGAGTTGGTGATGAATTTACTTCCAGTGTTATGTCTCTGTAAGATTTCACATTCTTAACAATCTTTCAATAATGACATAAAAAAAAGAAAGAAAGAACAGCAATAGAGACATAAAAGAAAAAGGCTTCCGAATTCTTAAGCAATAAGGGAAGAAAAATGCCGTTTAAAAATAACATTTTACTTGTGGTGAAAATAAAGAAGCTTAATATGAGTGCTCCTGGAGGAGATTTTGGTTGTAATGGAAATAAAACGACTTGCGGTTTGATTGATGTGAAAAAATTAGCAGCGTTTAATGAGTATTTCTACTTACTTATTAAAGTAGTATCATAATTTGAATGGGAGACAAGATAATTGTGGAAGAAGGCATGTCTGTATCTCTGTAAGTATAAAAATGGGCAAAGAAGACCCCCACTCAAAAGGTATAGGAAGTAAAGTACCCAGCATCGCTGCTCATTTCCATCATCATATTAAGGGGTAGGCAGTCTGGTATCGTCAGATATTTTATCCTTTTTGTGTGTCTTCATTTCTGACTTACAACAATACTAAAGCAAACGTATCAGGGGATTTTCTTGGAAAGATGTGTTCAGAGAGGGTTTGCCATTGCCTTCCTCTGAGGCTGGGAGAGTGTGGCTGAGTGAGGATTTGAATCCTTGTCTCTTGGCATCCTTGGCCAAGAATCAAACCATCTGACAGTTGCCAGGGTTGCTTAGGATGGCTGGAAGTTGTACCTCAAAACATTGGAGGACACCACATTGCCTGTGGTTTATAGATACCCAAACTACATACAATTAGCCTTTGGTATCCACTGGAGTTTGGCACCAGAACCTCTTGTGGATACCAAAATCTGTGGATGCTCAAGTCGCATTAAATACAATGGCATAGTAAAATGGTTTCCCTTATACAAAATGGTTTGCTTTTGGGATTTATATATTTTAAAAATATTTTCAAGCTTGAATGTTGTGACTGCAAGAAGGAGTTTTGAAGCTTGCGTATCTATTTTACCAGTTAATAGCATCATCTGATCCCAACAAAGGTGTGCTTACACTTTGAAAAATGCCTTCAGATACTTTAGTGGTTTATGAACCTGTCTTGTTCAAACTAAGCATGACTAAGGGTGTATCCACATTGCAGGAATAAAGCAAATTGACACCACTTTTTAACTGCCATGACTCAGTGCTATGGAATTCTGGGATTTGGATATTTGGACTTCTGTGCCAGAGAGCTCTGGTGCCCCCACCAAACTAAAAATCCCAGAATTCCATAGCACTGAGTCATGGAACTGCTCTGTTTCTGCAATGTGGCAGCAGCCTGAGTGTGAATGTCATGTTAAAGAGCACTTAATGAAAACCCAGAGTTTGTAACTAATGTGTTACAATTAACAACAATATGTTACTTTTGGGAGTAACAAAGGCATAATGGTGCTCTTTATGTAAATAATGAAATGGTCAGCAATGTTATTGTTTCCAAAATGAGTAATACTTAATTATTATTTGTGTGTGTGTGTGTGTGTTTGTTTCATTGAAGGAGCTAAAAATGGTTTCTTGGCACATTTTGAGAGGATTCCCTCTCCCAGTTTGAAGCCATTTTCTTTTACACAAAGAAATAAAGAGCAACAAGATGACATTTTTATGAGAGGAGAGGAGTTTAACATTACTGAAGCCTGGGATGAGGAGCATTGTGCTGAAATGCTGTTTTGTATACTCAAGGTCCCAGGTCCAGGTTGCTCTGAAACTCTGGAGACATGTCATTTGAAAGTATAGCTGAAGTGCACAACATGCAGCTTGCAGACTGCATGTGCAGTTCATTCATGCCCTGTTCCAGTCTCCCCTTTTGCTCTCTTTGCTGAAATGATTGCCATGATCATTCATCTGCTTTAGTACAAGACACACACTCCCATGCACACCTTGTTTTTAGGGATACAAATGGACCCTTTTGCTATTCCACCATCTGTAACAGTGTGCCACTTATGCTGGTGTTATGTGCCTTATGACTTATGGCAACCCTAAGACAAATGGGCCATGGGCTTTCTTGGCAGAATTTGTCCAGTAGGGATTTGCTTTTGCCTTCCTCTGACACCGAGAGAGTGTGACTGCCCAATGCCACCCAGTAGGTTTCCAATGCTGAGTGGGGATTTGAACCCTAATCTCCCAGTGTCCTCATCCACCACTCAAACCACTACACCATGGAAGTTATCAGACAAGGGAAATTGGAAGTATAATCCAATGGCAATCCGAATGCAATCATGGGGTTTCACGTTATTGCATGATAGACTACCACACGCAATTTCCGGCAATGGGAAGTCAGTCCGAATGCAACCATGGTGTTTCACGTTATTGCGTGAGAGGTGATCATATGCAATTTTGGGCAATGGCAAGCTATTTTCGGGCATTGGGAAGTCAGTTCGAATGCAATTCGAATTCACGTGAATGCGTTCTGGCCCCACCTTCTTTTCATTTGAAATTAAGAGAAATTGCTCCTGTGTGATAAACTCCCATGCTGGCTCTCATGCTAGTTATACTGAATGAAAAATGTTGTTGGTGTTGTCACTGGGTCCTTGAATTTTGTAGGCTTTAGCTCCTACTTAGTTGGGGATATCTAGCGTAGAGACTTAGAAAGTCTCTGACAAGGTGTTCACCTCCTGGTATAGATGTTCCTGGGCTCATTGTTCACCAGAACATTACTTACAAGTGTTTTGTTTTTATTTTCTATTCTTCACTTAGAGTGTGTGTAATAAGTAGAGCTTGTATTGCTTATGGAAAATATTTTTTATTACCTTTCTAATACTGACTCTATGGTAACTCGCAAGGATTCTCTTTTTGCCCTGGCAGCAATGAAAATTTAGGCAAAAGATATTGCTGATTTTGCTGTGGATTGCTCTGGGGATGCTCTCATTTAATTATAGCATTATTGTTTATATTTTATGTGTTTTAGCAAAATTGAATTTTAAATTCTTTACATGATGGAAGATGGTTATACTATTTAATTTATGTAGTCCTTTTATAACACTGCTCTTACATGCTGTATTGTATTTTAACACTTTGAATGCGAATGGCCTTTTGTCTAAGCATTAATAAATGACAGTATTGCTTATGGCAGAAACACATGACAAACAAAAATCATATTTGTGCTGGGGAAGCATGGAGAGCTCCCAGTGTTGTTACTGTGTTAATACAGTATATTTGAAACGACCGACCTGATAAAGAGTTCTCGGCCCTTCTTTCCTTGACTCTGTTGCTCTTCTAATCCATCTGCTGTTGGAATCATACAAATGACAGTTTGGAGAGGTTAGAATGGCCATGACACTAGGAGGTCACAAGGAGGTAACAATATACAATTTTCCCTGGTTCAAGGGTAGCCTTATCCTACTGTTCTTCATTACAGTACTGCAGTGAGATCAATTTTATTAAGCTGTAAGTCTTAGGAAGCCAACACCATTAACAATGTACTGGACCATTTTTTTACAATTTTATTTTTAGTGTTTGTATATTAAAGTTGTGTTCTCTCCAGTTGTGGGGACTGACAGAGAAAGAAAAAGGAATGCATTCATGGAATGCTAAGAGCCATTTTGTACAAAATAAGTATAATTTCTGAATTGAAAAACTGCACATGTATCCCATGAACTTACTGTCACATGCACATGATTGTTACTTTCTTTTTGAACACACACACACGCAATTTGAACCTTTCATACAAATGATAAAATGCATAAAAGTAAACCTGCCCATGGCGTACATTCTAAGAAATAATAGCATAATACATATACATAATACATAACAATACAGGAAGGGGTTCAATAAAATAGGACAGGCAACAGATTAAAAACGTCAAATAACAAAAGGAAATTGAAGGCTCAGCCAGATCACTACCTGATTGCTCAACCACACAATTTATCCACAACCTATTACTAATACAGAATACAGATATGCTGGAGAAGACTAGAGCAGAAAAATGAAATGAACAGATATAGGATGGGTGACACCTGGCTGAACAAAACTACGTGTGAAAGGGATCTAGGAGTCCAAGTAGACCACAGATTGAACATCAGTCAACAGTGTGATGTGGCAGCCAATGTGATTTTAGGCTGAATCAATAGATCTATAGTGTCTAGATCAAGGGAAGTAATAGTGCCAATGTGTTCTGCTTTGGTCAGGCCCCACCTGGAATACTGTGTCCAGTTCTGGGCGCCACAATTTAAAAAGGGCATTGAGAAACTGGAGCGTGTCCAAAGGAAGGCGGCTAAAATGGTGAAGGGTCCATGTCTTATGAGGTGACTTAGAGAGCTGTGTATGTTTAGCCTGGAGAAAAGAAGGTTAAGAGGTGATATGATAGCCCTGTTTAAATATTTGAAGGGATGTCATATTAAGGAGGGAGCAAGTTTGTTTTCTGCTGCTCCAGAGACTAGGACCCGAAGCAATGGATGCAAGCTCCAGGAAAAGAGATTCCACCTCAACATTAGGAGGAACTTCTTGACAGTAAGGGCTGTTAGACAGTGGAACACACTCCCTCAGAGTCTCCTTCCTTGGAGGTCTAAACAGAGGCAGGAGGCCGTCTGTCAGGGGTGCTTTGATTTAGATTTCCTGCATGGCAGGGGCTTGGACTGAATGGCCCTTGTGGTCTCTTCCAACTCTATGATTCTGTAACTTCACATACTCCCTCCTCATGAGTATTGTAATTTTACTTTGCTGCTGTCATTAAGTACAGCACGGGTCCCCTTCTCTCCTTCTCCTTGTATGGTCAAGATGCATCATATAGTTTCTCTTCCCCTTCCCCTATGTTTGTTCCCTGCATCTCCAAAGCAGACTGATGCACATTAGATTGGCAAATAGGGTCCCTCCATTATGCTCTGGAGCTTATACCAATCATTTTGAATCAGACTGATTTACTTTGTTACTTGGTAGTCAGCTGAAGTGAATAGTGCACAACCCTAGTACATTGTGCAATAGTAGCTAGGATTGTTTGCATGGAATTAGGCAGACGTGAGGATCCTTTGGCCTTCTATAGTTTTGGGCCACAGCTTATTATCCTTGGCTCTTCTGATTGGGTCTTCTGTCTGGATATTCCAAAACAGCTGGAAGGGCAGATATTTGGTATCCCAGTCTAGATGCAAATTTGTGGAGAGGTCTTGATATGTCTCAGGCCCATCCCTTGGAGATGCTGTCATTGTCACAGAGGAACATTTGCAAAGGTCTACGTGGTAGAATAAAGGCTCCATTTAAATTTAAAAGGGAAAATATCAATGAGATATCTCAGAGGGTGCTTAAATAAGAAATACAAAATACTCTTGTGTGCTAAAACTGCTTTAGAAAGAAATAATAAAAATAGGTCCTTTGAATGAATCCCCCCCCATTTTTTTTTTTAACGCAGGCACTTCGACAACATTTGGCTTCAGAGATAGTTGTCCGTACGTTTTCTATTAGCAGAGAGCGCAGATTTGGATGGCAGTTCTTTAAATTAAATTTATATACTTGGACTCTTTTTATAGGTTTCAGCCTTATAAAACTGGTGTGTTGGCATCCTGATTTATTAACTATCAGCTCTACAGGACATGCAGACTTAAAAGAGACTGAATTGTGTTAATGCTAGCAATTTGTGTCTGGAATGTGAAAATGCTCTAAAAGTGTACCAAATAAATATTATAAAATGAGAAGTGATAATTGGAATGTAGTCATTGAGGGAAAACAGTCTTAAATGGGGCTTATTATTATAATGTAGATAGTACATCTGTAGCTTGCTTCTTCCCCACATACAGTCTTTTTTCATTGAGACAAAGAGTTGGTTGTTAAAGAATATAAGACTCCAAAAATGACATTTTACATGAATCAGCACCAGTTCAGATGCAGATAGTTACATCTTCCCAATTTTCTTTCCAAACCTTGTGACCAGCACAATATGCAATGCCTGGCGTTCTTAATAGGTTTCTGTAGCTAATGTACTGGTATACTGTGACAGTTGCTGATTGGAAAAATGCGCTGTTGATTTAAACATTGAAAGATCTTATGATACACTAAAAGCTCATGCATTGATTTTTAATATTGCCATTTCTATCCAAAGGGTATTGCATGCTGTTATTACGCCCCAGAAAACCACACAGTGTTCTTCTATTAGCAGATTTATGTTGTATCTCTCATTGTGGCAAATTCATAAAAAATTGGTATTCAGTGGTTTCTGCTAAATGATGTCCACCAATAGCTACAGTGTTGGGTTTGTAGTTCTCCTGGAATAAACAGAATTTGGCTGTGTTCCTGTTTTTCAGTGTTGGTCAAAGTAATTGTCTTTTCAGTCTCAGATAGAGGAGTAATTGATTCATGGATAAACTGTTTTCTGTTAAAGATAATTGTCAAATGACATTGCTAAAATGCTCATTTATGGGAATTCTTTCAGCTATTAGTACCATTTTAAGGGCTTTTAAGGGTATCCATGTTAGCCGTGTAGCAAAGTACAACAATATCCAAAATCCACAGAAGAATAATACCTCTATGGGGCAACCAAAATGCACAAACTACATGTTGCAAGCGTTTGAAGCTTTTGAAGAAGTCAGTGGCGCTTCAAAATCTTGCAACATGTATTTTATGAATTTTGGTTGGTCCAATAAAGGTATCACTGGTGGATTTGGATGTTATTGTGTCTCATCAGCAATTAAAGTGAAAGAAAAGGATTGTGTAAATTTAATTCTTGTACTGTATAGACCTCTTGGCTGGACTATGACTCTGGCCATGAAACCCACTGGTGACCTTGGGCAAATTACATACTCTCAGCCTCAGGAAGGCATTGGGAAACCACCTCTGAACAAATCTTTCCAAGAAAACCCCATGATTTCCTTTGGGTTGCCGTCAGAAATGACTTGAAGGCACACAACAACCACAACAGACCTCCCACTATCATATAAAATATAAAATTGTAATAGTAGAGTCTATAGTAAGATGGAACAGTTCAAATTATCCAATTTAGGGTTCCTTTTTGAAACTGCACTTATTTTTGCCATTCCACCCTATATTTATCTGGACCTCTAGTATCTGTTTTTTCATTGTTAATGAACTGTATAAATGGGTACCAATTTACATAAAATGCATTTGGTTTAATTGCATTTGTGACTTCCTGAACATCATGTAGTGGGTTTCCACTGTCAAACAGGGATTTCAGTTCTGGTCTCCTATGCTACAATTTCTTTCACTCCATTTCAAAGGTGCTACAAGGTCCCTTTGATACTGATATTCCAGATTAACACAGCTATGCCTCTGAATTCTAACCCCATAGTTTAGTACACCACACAAGAAAGAATAGATGGGAAGAAGGTTGCAAGTTTTTGCTTTTACCTCTGTTCAACCGCAGTTTATCATGACAACCACACAGATAAACTGGTTTGTATTTTGTTCTTTTCCAAGTAAGGGTGTTGCAAAGTAAGAATTCCGTGCACCTTGTATGTATTGTTCAAAGTGAGAATGGTGATGCTGCTGGGATTTATTTATTTATTTAGGCATTTATATCCCGCCCTTCAGCCCTAATGGCTCTCAGGGCAGCTTACAATATTATTTTTAATCAGACAGTTCCCTGCCCTCAGGCTTACAATCTAAAAGACACGAAACAAAAGGAGAAGGGAATGATGGAGGGAAAGGGGATGAGGTCCAGTGGTTCTTCTCTCCCTCTAAGGCCTGGACCAAGGCAGATGGATTGGAGGGAGGGCTGGGTTTTGCAGATATATTTGGGAAGTGTTTTAAGGTTAAGAAAAACATGAACTATCAAACAAGCTCTGCATACTTTCTGAGGGCCAGACTTGGCCCCTTGCATTGCACCAGTCTGGAGCCAAGATCTTGTTCATAGGCATGAAAAGATCAGTGACAAGGAATAGATTTTCCAGAGAGGAAACCACCATCCTAGTTCGGGGAGTTGGCTAGCAAATCCAGAAGTCTATAAAACCAAGCTTTGACCAGAGATATATTCATAGATGTGAGAGCACTCTATAGCTTAAAAGTTGGGTTGTATCAGAATAAAAACCTATTGGTTAGCACCTCTGAGACTATAGTAGGTGGCTCTCATAAATCTCTTGCCTTTCTGTGATTTTTTGGATATTTGCTTGGTTCTCCACACAGAAAGGGTTTTAATGTTACTGATGAAGACGAGGGTTTTAATAGCTTCAGACAAGCCTTTTATCAGGCCATTCCCTACCCCATGAAGTGAATTTTACAGGGCCTTCAAAAACGTCCCCTTCCTCTTGCACCTCTCTTTTGTTCCACTTCTTTTTCTATCTTTGGCCCCATACAGACAGGCCAAAATAAAGCTACTTTGGGTCACTTTGGAGGTATGCTGTTAAAATGATACATGTGTTCTGAGAGTCCAGAAGCTGTGCCAAAGCTGCACTCCAGTCCATAGGACTGGATTGTGACTTTGGCATGGCTTCCGGACCCTTAGGACACATGCATCATTTAAACAGCATACCTCCAAAGTGACCCAAAGCAGCTTTATTTTGGTCTGTCTGTATGGGGTCTTTATTTTCATCCTGTAGAAAAAGGTGGAATAACTGCATAGTGCTTTCTACTTGTTCACATGAGGATCCATCTGAAAAAAGTAATACCACTTTGGAAACGTTTAAGAGATTCTTGCATTGCACCTCTTCATCTGAATCAACTGCTGATACACAGCTCTGTCACTTCAGTTCCTCCTGTTCATTAAGATTGGGTTGGGAGTTTAATCTGATGTGGGAAACCATCATTTTCCCTCCTAAATGTGCCAAGGATAGGTGCTATTTGTGCCCATTGACAACAATGGTTTCTGTCTTTCTTGCCATGGATTGGCAGCTGATAGTCCATGGACTGATTCTGACCTTTGGACCTCCACTTGAAGTATCACTGAGTTAAAATACGTCTTGACACAACCTGTGTTTGTTCTGAGGTTTTGCTGTTTGCATTGTCAAGGAAAACCATTAAGAGTTGAAATACATAGTATTAATAATTAATTACTGTATTTAATATCCCACCTTTCTCCCAGCATGGAAAAGCAAGTTAAAAAAAAGTAAAGCTAAATACAGTAAATTTAAACACTAAATTAAAAGAGTTTAAAACACATTTTAAACACATTGGCAGGCAGCAAAAAAGTCCTGTCAGTTTTTAGAGATCTGTACACTAAGATAATATAATCATTAGGCTGTAATTTCTGGAAAGGATGAAATAAGAATGATGTTTACATTCTTATAGGTAGATGGTGGATCTCAGCATGATTTGACTACTGCGGCCCTGCTTTGGTTCTGTCTTCTTGCTGGGGCTTGGCACAAGAACATATGAAGGACATAGTATTGAAATGCCCTCTTCAGAAATGCTATGTGTTAGGGAGTTGAGAATTTGTGGTCTCTCAATATTATGTTGGACCACAGCCCCCATCATCCCCAATCATTGGCTGGGGCTGATGGGAATTACAATCCAACAATATCTAACTTCCGAGATATTTCCACTTCTGTTGTCCTAAGAAAACCTGTGTCTCAAAGAGACCTTTTTGGGGGGGGAGGAGTAGGGAACTGAACAGGTAATTTGTCCCCCTTTTGTTAGTGCTATTGTATTTTATTATGTTGTTTGATATTGTCGTCATTATTTGTATTGCAAAGTTATTAGTAATTTCAAATGGGTTGGCAGGAGGATAAAAAGGAAGCTAACAA
Organism: Sceloporus undulatus; assembly: GCF_019175285.1. NCBI lineage: Eukaryota > Metazoa > Chordata > Lepidosauria > Squamata > Phrynosomatidae > Sceloporus > Sceloporus undulatus. The sequence goes on along the minus strand of NC_056529.1, from coordinate 14,115,644 downwards.
TATAAGAATTAGTCAACTGTTTCTGTGAGTAACCTAAATACCAAACAGTTCCTCTGTATCCTTTTAATGAAGAGGGCTAGAACTAACTAACTGGGTTTTGTAGGCGAGATAATAATGAAGGTGTTTTAACATATGCAGGTTCTTTGCTTTTAAAATCTCTTGCAGTCCAAACTTACAATGAAGTCTGTTCTTCTTGGCAGGAGGCCTGGGCAGAGAACTAGAGAATGATACAAGGGAGAGCCGAGCGTTGGAAGAGAGGAACAGCATTACAAGTCAGGAAGAGCGAAATGAGGAAGATGAAGACATGGAGGACGAGTCAATTTACACCTGCGATAACTGTCAGCAGGATTTCGATTCACTGGCAGACCTGACCGAACACAGGGCACACAACTGTCCTGGAGGTAATGTTAAACTAGCTTTACAATTCTGACAGGTGGTTAGCTGAGTAATTGGACATAGCAACAGCTTGAGGCCTCATGTGAGATTAAAGAATTAATAATGTAATTTTACAGTTAATGTAATTTTATTGTGGTGCCTTGGGTAGTCTTTGTTCACTTCCCTTTAATAAAATTAAAATAAAAAGCAATGTTGCTTTTCCAGTTGCAATTCTGACAGTAATTACATTATATTATTTTAAAAATCCTAAGTGTTGTTTTATCATTTTAGAAGCCATAAAACTTGCAAGCAGTTGCCCTGGGAAATGAGTCCCACCTTCTCTCTCTCTTCCCACAATTCCATGTTAATTCAGTGAAATTACTTTTAAGTGTTCAAAACGCTGGGGATACAGCCAAAGTGTTTGGAGCCATTCAAGTGGATGCAATTATTTTCCAGGCAGGAATTGCTGGAAAAAGGTCAGAGCTGAAAAAAAAAGAAGACAGCACTGTGCTTTTAGTTTCCAGATGCCCCCAAAGTTTGTGACAATCTTGTAGGATATTCTGATAAAAATTCCTTGAAGTTGTGGGAAAGTTTTGGGGATGTTCCAGTGCTATCAAGCTCCATTGCAATGAAAAGCTGAAGGTGAGGTCCGATGGGTTGCATCATGTTTTAGAAATCACCAAGGTGGACAATGTGTAGCCCCAGAGCTACAAGAAGCCACGCCACCCCAGCTATTTGTGTCCCATGACTCTTCCAGTCTCTCCAGGCCACTGTTTTTCTATCCTGTCCTCCAAAAATACATGCCTGTCCCGGGAGCCTTAAATATGTTGCAATCCCTGCCCCAAACTTTTCATTTTCTGGATTTTGGAGGGAGCAGTTTTGGCACTCTGTGAGGGCTGTGGTAGATTCCTGAATCAGAAAATAAGTCTTTGGATCTACTACAGTTGCCCCGTTCCTATTTTAGCTGCTCTGTTCAATTTAGAACTCAGAGAATACAGGTCTCTAGATTTTATAGAGTGCCCAGTTGTGTCACTAGGGTTGGCGTCACTTGCTGTAGAAACTCATGGTATCACCCATTCATTGACTTCCTCCCATACCACACCATACAGAATCATTAGCAATTTCTTTTTGTATTAAAGTTACATATAAATCGTAATGCACTGAACGTCAAGGCAAGTAGCAGAATCAAAACTATACCTTTAAATTACAATATTATAAACACAGCCTAGATGTATTTACATTGGCATAGGCCTGAAACACATAAGCCAAATAAAGTGGCGTCCGGCTGCTTTGTGGGTGCAACGTTTACATGACACATGCCCCCAAAACGCTGGAAGCTGCACCAAAGGACCAGATGGAGGAGTCAACTGACTCCTGGTTGGCATGGCTTAGGATCTGTGGTGGCGGCCCAATGGTTGTGCGGTCACCACATGCCTTCTCTTCTGCTGAGCTCCAAGATTTTAAAGGGACATGGGTAAACATCACAGCCCATTTCTGGCAAATATTTGGGAAGCAGAAGTTGACAGAAGTAAGCCACCTTTATAAAGCCAAGTTTGAAAACAGTTGTTTGCCCATTTGAGATTCTTGAACATTTATCCAAACAGATCACTGCCGTAGGTATAATGTGTTAGACTGATAGTTCTTCAGTGTGGGTCCATTAGCTAACTTTGGCAGATTACTAATCTTTCATCCTCAGTGTCCCCACCCTCTTTAAATGGATCAAAATAACATCTTTTAATCTGATAATTTAATAAGAACTGAGTACATATCAGCTGGGGGTAAAGCAAGCCTCCTATGATCACATTTTATTGTTTTAAGTAAGGTTCTTGGTTTGTTTGTGTTTGTGTTTTTTGTGGATTGCAAAACTGTATAGAAGCCAACTAAATTATTTTATTCTGGACTGAGAAACCTGTGACCCTCTAGATGCTGATAGATGACAAGTACCATAATTCCCGGCTATTGGCCAAACTGGATGGGTATGATAGAAATTTGAGGCAAGAACTTCTGGGTTTCCCTTGTTCTGTTTTGGTCTTTTGTATTCTGTACGTAGACAGAAAGGGCTAAATCCATTTTTATTTCCAACTGGAGTAAACACATTGAAATAAAATTTGCATAAGTGATGATAACAGGTCCCATCTTTTAAATGGGTTTTCTCTGGGACTAAAACTGGATTCAGCCCATTGTGAAGGTTTGGGAAACCATGCCTTATGAGGAACGATTTAGGGATCTGGGGATGTTTAACCTGGAGAAGAGAAAGTTGAAAGGTGATATGATAGCCCTGTTTAAATATTTGAAGGAGTGTCATATTGAGGAGGGAGCAAGCTTGTTTTCTACTGCTCCAGAGAACAGGACCTGAACAATGGATGCAAGCTACAGGAAAAGAGATTCCACCTCAACATTAGGAGGAACATTGTGACAGTAAGGGCTGTTCGACAATGGAACAAACTCCCTCGGAGTGTAATGGAGTCTTCTTCCCAAGAGGTCTTTAAACAGAGGCTGGATGGCCATCTGTCGGGTATGCTTTGATTGAGAGTTTCTGCATGGCAGGGTATTGGACTGGATGGCCCTTGTGGTCTCTTCCAACTCTATGATTGTATGATTCTATGATTCTCTTGTGGCTTGGCCCACTTGCTTTGGATTGTTTGGCGAAACCTGCTCTGACTTCACTATTTTTTTGTTCTCTGTTTCTGGATTGTTCTGGTGCTGCGCTGTCTTGCACACACACTGGGGTGCCTCTGTTTTCCTCGATGAAAAGGGTTAAGAGTGTATGCGGGTCCTTTGTAAGCAAGCAATACCCCAGTGCTTCCTTTCTTCCTCTTTCTCCAGAAGATGCTTCAGATTTATTTAGAATGTATTTCTCAAGTTCTTGACTTGACCACATGTGCCGAAGTGGGTGGACAGTGGTAAACGGAGAACCTTAGAAGTATATCAAAGGAACTATTATGTGTTTGGTACGTGTTTGTGTAGAAAGGCTTAAAGAAAAGAAGCTCTGAAGCTGAAGGAGCTCTGTGAACCTTGGAAGATTTTTGTTTTGAACCAACATAATAGGGTCTGGCACAAGTGAGTGTGTTCGTATGTATCCCGCTCATAAGCCTCTCTCCATTTTTAAAATGTGTTTGACAATAGGCAGTTTCATTTGGGAGCTGTAAAATAGTTCCTGTTCATGCTGGCAGGCAGGTAGTTGCTGGTTGCCTCAGTACTTGATTAGGTGATGGGTGGCTTCATAGTGCTAGGAAGCATCTTGTCTTATAGAGATGTAACAGAGGTGCACAGCTGCTGCAGGAATATTTTGGGCACTTTAAAGTTGAGAACACATAAGTGTTTTAACATGCTGTCTCACATTGATGGCAATGTGTTACCAGCTATACATCTTTTTAAAAAGCAAGTACAAATCTTACTTCCCGCAACTATACTGGAAAATGAATTCACAAGCTGTGACTTAATTTGTGGCAATTTTAAAGTACGTCTCAATGGTGAGATACCAAAACTCAAGTGGTGGTACTAGATTTTGAACGGTAGACTATAATGTCTGCAAATATGCTATATTCATCTGTGATGTGATCATTGTTAGCAAAACCAAACTTTTTGATTAAAAAGAAAGCTTCCACAATTATGGAATATCAGGAATGCCAAATGGATCTTTTAGTGGGTAGTTCTTAACTGTTGGCCTTTGAAAAGCTTTGTATTCCCAAAGCCTTGGTCATTGGTTAGGCTGGCTTGGGCTTCTTGGAGTTTGGTTCCAAAACATTTGGAGGACCAAACCAGTGATTACAAATCCATTAACTGAAAAAGTGCTTCTTGGGATATCTGATATGGAGACAGCAGAATTCTTTTGCCAATGTGCTAAGGACTTCCTTCCCTGGAAAGTGGCTCAGGAACTGGTGCCAGTTCAGCTTTGTTCTGATGCCTCAGCCAACTACAGTTCCCAGAATTCCACTGCATTGAGGCACAGCCATTAAAGTGGTGTCAAACTGGATTATTTCTCCAGCTCGGATACAGCCCTGACCTGGTTATTTCATTTCACATGTGCATATCGATAGTTTTGAATAAAAAGTTTCCACAAATATGGTGAATTGGTCTTCTTTTTTGTGGTGCAGGAACCTGTCCCTATTCTTTCCATATTTCTGCCTATGGTGCCTTATTTTTATTAAAGAAGTAATGCAGTGGAACACATTTACTTCATTAACTGGGGTATACCTATATGCTAAAATAAATTATTCAGCCCCACAGACATGAAAGGATATGTGACATAAGTACAAACCCACCTCAAAAGGGGGAAAGCAAGATAATAACAATTTAGGATACACGGAGGTGTGTTTGTGTAGTGTAGTGTGCTAATGTCACATCATGAAGATTTTCAACCCAGGTCATGTATGAACAAGTCTCAAGTGCTCACAGCAGAAACGGGGGGGGGGGGACTGCGTGGATAATGTTTCAACATGTAAAAGCTTGAACAATATCTTGTTCTGTGTTTCCAAATTTGTGATGCTTCTCTCTAATTTTAGAATCTTGTTTATCATGCACAGTACTGGAGTTAGCTTGGCAAGTTAGAGTTCTGTTCCTGTGTTCAAAGTCATTAAGTGTCTTCACATGGTTCCAAATCAATAAGGTATTTATTTGAGTTGATAATGTTGCATTTGCAGCTAATATAATATAACTAATGACTTCCTTAGGGATGTTGAAGTTAAGAAGACCCTGCAATTTGGGAGCAATGCAGGATCACAGGCAATAACGCCAAAGAATAGAATACACCATTTATTTCTGTGCAATCCCTTAGAAATTCATTATAGCACACAAAAGTTGAAATCCATGTTGAAAGCAGCTGCTTTGCCATGGCATGAAATTAGCAGCCATTGTTGCCAAATCACTTGATCTTTGTGACTCTCTTTCTTCCAGAGCAAAACCTCTCTTGAAATATTTGACATCTCTCTTCTTCTTAAGTTTCTTCTGTTCCAGTTCTGAGCCCCATAACTAATAAAAAATGTTGGTGCCTCTTTATAAGCCTTGATATATAATGTCAATATATGGTTATGATACATATGATTTCTACTAATCAATTGATAAAAGCTAGTAGAAACTTTACTAGTATTGATCATACACATTTTTTTGCTCATTTTTGGCACGCTCTTAGCTTAAATAGGAGGAAAAGTAGGAGAATTAACTATTTAGCCCAAACATATTTCCTCCTCTCCTCATTTCCTCTGAGTTGAGCTAATATTGTTGTGTAATGCATGTATTGTATCACTAGGTGCCACTATAGTGACAGACTGTGTATATAAGAATATAAGCAGCAAATGTTATTCATGCTCATTGAAATCCCAAACGTTAGCTCTTTCCATGACAGTCAGCATTAGGATGGGACAGGCGATCTGTCTCTGGGAAGAGAAGAAAACTTTACATTAAAAAGCGATACTGAATGCAGGAAGGAAGCAACTAGTCCTGGATAAATAACTATTTCTAACAAGGGAAAGATTAGTTCTTACCCATTTAGGTCATGTTAGAAACTTACAAACAATAAAATGCAAGCCTGGAGTAGACATTGTTAATTTAAAGAAGGACAGTAACAAACTATAACAGAATCTGGAAATAAGAGAACCAGTCAAAATAGCTGAATATATTTAGTCAAGAGAAAGAATAATTAAGGAAAGACATAATAGCAATTTTCAAATATTGGAAGTGTTCCTGTACAGAGAATTTAGCAGAGACTACTCTCTTGCTTCAAAGGGCAGGACTAAAACTAATACTTGGAAATATACAGGGAACCATATTTTGGCCAAACGTTATTTTTAAATTTTGTAATTTATTGTTGTTATGTGCTTTTAAGTCACTTCTGACTTATGGCAACCTTATTATGGTTTTTGCTGGCAAGATTTATTCAGGGGAGGTTTGCCATTGCCTTCCCCTGAGACTGAGATCATGCGATTTACCAAGTGGGTTTCATGGCTAAGTGAGGAATTGAACCCTGGTCTTCAGAGTCATAGTCCAACACTCATCATACTCATGCTACTGTTATGTCAATAGAAAATACAAGAAATACTCTCTGATTCTCCCAAGTGGGCTGTTTAGTTACTACACCTTGATAATTTCTGGGGAAATCCAAGAGATAGCCATAGCCCATGTTTTGTGACTATATCATGCTTCACCCATATGACCTTTCCACCACCATGCTCCTGATGCTCTGACCAAGGGAACAATATGTAGCAAGCAGATAACCCGATCCTGTTTCACTGAACAATACTGAATCATAACAGTGACTGTTACTAGCAGATCTGTTACTGCAAAAAGTAACTCGTTACCAAAATGGCTTACTTCTTAGCTTTGTGTTTCATACAGTGAGTTAGAATATACCGACAGAATTTCTCATGTATGCATATAGTTTTTGTACATTATAAGAGAAAACTTGCAAGTAAAATATTTTTACACCAAAATGTGACATTTCATTTAATTGTTTGATAGTTGTGCACACTTTCCCTCTCTTGCTACTACTGTTTTGTGGCTGAACTTACAATGTACCATGGCCTAGATGTGTATGTGTGTATGAGTTAAATCACTGGACTGAATGTTTGATATAGGCTTGGATTATATATACCAGATTGAGAGCAATTATAGTGACTCCTGAACAACTGTAAATTATCTAGGCCTGTAGTATGCAAATCTTGGATTTCTTCAGACTCTTGTTTTCATGTGTGTTATCAACCTAACTACATAGCATACTTATTTATTTCCCATCTCTAATTGTCTTCTTATTTAGAATTATCAAACTACTTAAATAAATTAGATGGTGCATATGCAAGATCTCACACTTTTCCTCTGTATCTAGGCCAGTAGGATAGTACATTTCATTGCTTGATAACCCTGTGAAACACAAACATAAGGGCTCTGTGCTTTTTCCTCCCTTTGTACACCAGCTTTGGTGTACTGATACTGGTTCAGATAGTTTTGCATTTTAGCATTTTAGCAGGTTTTCTCAGCTTCTCACTTCACAAGCTTAGATTGATTAAACACAAGTTAGCTAAACTGTTGTTGTTTTTGTGTGCCTTCAAGTCACGTCTGACTTATGGCACACCTAAGGTGAACCTATCATGGGTTATTCTGGGGCTGAGAGTGTGTGACTCCCCTTGTCTGGTGCAAGGCGCACTGAAGCAAACCACCAGTGGGTTTCCATGACCAACCTTGATCTCCAGAGTCTCAAGTCCTATGCTCAAACTGCTGCAACGCTCCGGCATTTGACTATCTGACAATGATAGTTTTCCTCTCTTTAGCTGTTCTTGCTAGTGTCATGTTAGCATTTCTTGATGTGCTGTTTGATTTCGGATTATATTTTGCTTATTAAGTCTTTGGCTTTAGAAAATGTGTATAATATACAAATGAGAACCTATCCTTTTTTCTTCCCTCCCAGTCAGTGGGTGGGGTTGGGGTAGGTATTTCATCTTCTTATTTCTTAAACTGCAGAAAAACAGTGCACTTTCTGTTGCAGATCAGATTTCTTCTGCCTCTTCCATCCACACCTATTTTCCCACCCACTGGGACAGGGTGTCTAGTTGTAAATTTCTGCCTCTCTGGTTTCTCAGCTTGAGAATGGAGTATCTGTAGCACATTAGCACATCAATGAACTGGACATTATGAGGTTACAGCTAGGGTCCCTGAACATTTCATGAGGTCTTCTTCAGTTTTTGAGAGCTTTACAGGTTGCCTGTTTCAAACAGGAACCAAGTTGGCTGTAGAAACTGAGAGGTTGGAGGTAGCAGTTGCTTCTGAATTGCTGTTTTACTAAAATGCTATGTAGCCAGAACACTTTGGATACAGAGTGTGTATGTACATACATATGTGTATTTAGTGTGTGTGTATGTAATATAAAATGTGTGTATATTTTAAGTGATCTGATGTGTGCCATCTAAAATAATCCTTTATATACTTTTTATTGACATTGTGTATATATGGGACTCTGCAAATACAGTATAAGGAATCAAATAATTAAATGTAGGTATTTAATAATAACAGGTCAAACAAGAGAGGCCACAACAAACACCTTCAGAACACAGAGGACTTATATTTTTTTTAAAGTGTTTTTATTTTTCTGGTCTTCCAAGGGGGTTGACACAGTCTTAACTTCATGTCCTGTTCCTCACAATGGAACCTTAAGTTAGGTTGGGTATAGAAATAGTGACCCCATGAGCCTCGCAATTCAGAGCAGACTGAAATTCAGAGTCCTCCCATTGCAAAGACCCTACGCTACCATAGTTAGATGTGCCCTCCATGAAGTTCCTAATCATTTGTAAACTGCTTAAATCCAGCGGCCATTGCCAAGCTATGTGTCATTGAAGCCCCCAACTTGGTTGGTTATGTGTCGCATGAAGTAATACTTCCTTTGTTTGTCCTGTACCACTGGGATCTTGTCTGGTGCAAGGCGCACTGAAGCAAATCTGTGTTCCTGTGCGACTCTCAGGATGAAGTTCCCGGTGGATTGTACCCTTAGTTTATACAGCTGTAGCTGTAATGACCTGCTGCCTTTACTTTATTTTTCTTCGGCTGAGAGAGGGAGTGCTGTTTTATTTGACAGAATCAAGTTGTTTTCTGTTAACCTGGGTGAGGTTTGTGCTTTTGAAATGAAATAGAAACTCCTCTTTCTTTCTGGAAAACAAATAATTTTCTTCTTTGACCATAGTCTTTTCTGAGTGTATTAAATTTTACAACGTAATAATTAGGTAGCACCAGCCCAAAGTTTGGGGAGACTCCTGCCTCTTAATAAGTGTAACTGTTGTTGTTGTTGTTGTTAACTTACTCCAGTCAGCCTTGACTCATGGGGACCCTGTGAATGAGACATCTCCAAGACTCCTTGTTCTCCATTGCTCTGCTCAGTTTCTTCAAGTTCAGATCCATGACCTGCCTAAGAAGCCATCTAGTATACAGCCATCCTCTCTTTCTGTTTCCTCTACCTTTCCTAGCATTATTATTTTTCCAATGAGTTGTGCTTCCTCATGATGTGGCCAAAGTACGACAGCCTCAGTTTTGTCATCTTGGCTTCCAGTGAGATTTTGGTCTTGATCTGTTCTAGGACTTAATGGTTTGTCTTTTTGGCCATCTACGGTATCCTCAGCACTCTTCTCCAGCACCACATCTCAAATGAGTTGATTTTCTTTTTATCCACTTTTTTCATTGTCCAGCTCTCACATCTGTACAAGGTAAGAAGAATACTATGGCTTGGACGATTCTGACTTTAATGCTCAGTTGTATGTCTTTGCTCCTTTGCATCTTACCTAGTTCCTTTACAGCTGCCCTCCCTATTCCTAGTCGTCTTCTTAGTTCTTGACTGCAGTCACCATACTTATCAGTTTTTGATCCTAGTTACAGGAACTCTTTATTATTTTGATTTCTTCATTGTGTAGGTTGGAATTATGTATTTCTTCTGTGGTCATTATTTTTGCTTTCTTTATGTTCAGCACTTTCATATTTGCCCTTCCTTAGGAATTGTTCCAGGTCTGTGATGTTTTCTGGTAGTAATATGGTTTTCTGCTAGTAATATGTAAACAAAGAAAAAAAATTAAATGTATATGGAAGTTCTATGCAGACTATTTACATGAGAGCTGAGTGTGAGGAGAGGATGTGGGTGTGCATAGTAACCTTGTCCTCCAAGTAGAGAAGTCTGGAGGGGACTTTGGTTAATGTTCAGTTGAATTGGAGTTCCCTGTTATGTGGAGGCCTCTACTCATGCTCAAGAGAGTAGAAGACCCCTTTAGATCTCCTCTCCTCTGGATGGAAAAATAGGGGACCAAGATGGTAGGCTTCAAAGATACAGCTGTGTTAGTCGATACAGTTAGTATGTAGTACTTTTGGATCTAACTAAAGAAAGAAGTTGGCAGCATGAGCTTTCGTACACTTAAGTCTGCTTTCAAATGCATCTGAGGAAGTAGACTTAAGACTACAAAAGCTCATGCTGCCAACTTCTTTCTTTAGTTAGTCTCAAAGGTGCTACACAATCTCTCTACATACAAGTTGGTAGGGGCATTAAAGAGGGCTTTGTGTGGGCATGTGGTATTCACTGCACATTTAGGCCTCATATAGCCAGTTTGAACACCTGAATTGGTAGCTAAGAATTGCATATCTGTCATTTGCCCATTGAAGGCCCAGGATATGATTTAAATGTTTGACTGGGATGTTACTGGTCTAACAGTGCCAGTACAATTTCCATATTACCAGAACCTGGAGACTTTATCTTTTTGGCCATGCCTAATGAGAGCACTAGTCCAAAAATGATAAGCTCTTTCAAACGTAATGCTTTTCTGTTGTAGATAGTCAGGTCTGTTTATACATTGCTGCAAAATGAGATGTAAATGAATTTGGAGGAATCAACTGTCATGCTTCAGAGTGCAGGGAATGCTCTGCATTTAAACAAAAATACAGTCTTTAAAAAACTTTCTGCAAATCGAAAGAAGTGCAGGAAGTACGTTGATTAGGTTTCTCCTGATATATAGTTGCAGGATATTTTGCCTCACATAGGACATTATTTAAAAGCTGCCTTGGATGCAATTTTGGGGGAAAGATGAGATATAACTGCAATACAGTAATTAAATAAATGCTATCCCCTACTTGTAGTGTGAGATCACTACATTCTGTCATAAATTTGGACCATGTGTAAGAACTACAGAACTATTTGTTAAAACCTGAGTCTTCCCAACTGCATACAAAACACAGGTGTGTGTGACTAGCCTTTTGTGAAAGCAAAAAGAGGAGTACTGGTTTAAACTGGGGCCTGAAATTTTCTTTGCTCATACACATAGCAGAATTAAGGTTACTACTTCTGTGTAGAATCATCAACTCATAGAGTTGGAAGAGATCCCCAAGGTCCATCCAGTTGAACCCCATTCTGCCAGGCAGGAATACATGAGCAAAGCATTCCTGACAGATGGTCATCCAGCCTCTGTTTAAACACCTCCAAAGAAGGAGACTCCACCACTCTCCATGGCAGCGTATTGCATTATCAAACAGCTCTTACCATAAGTTTGTCTTCCTAATGTTTTGGTGGAATCTCTTTTTCTATAGTCTGAATCCATTGCTCTGTGTCCTAGTATCTGGAGCAGCAGAAAACAAGTTGCTCCATCCTCAAGATGACATCCTTTTGTTGTTTGAGCCTCAGATGACAAGCATGAAAGAGGGCTTCACAAATCCTTTCCTCCTGTGCTTGTTGAATGAGGAGATGAATAGTGAGCTCCACTAGCAGTGTACCTGCTGGGTATGCTTCCAACTTCCACAACTTCATAGTTTGTGTGGGAGAAAGCTGTATAGGTAATACTGTACTTTCACACTAGCACAAATGTGAGGACAATATGGAGGGATGTTAGCCAGCAGGGATGTTCCTGGCCCTTTCTCTCAACTCATTCACCAGAAAGGAAATTTTATACACATCCTTAAAGAGTATATGACTTAAGGTAAAGTGTACATGTATGAACAAGACTAAACTGTATAGGCATTTAGAAGAGACTAAAGACTTTCAATTTGTTGAATATGGGAAATTTGCTCTGCTTTTTGATCTCCTCAAATAGCCTGATAACAGAAATAATGGGATCTGATAGTAGTGAGTTAGCAGAATCCCAGGAAAGGCTCTGTTATGATTGAAGATTAAACATTTTGATCTTGGTGCTCATAAAATGAAATAGGTTTTGATTATTTTGTTTCCACTCCATTATCAAGAAGACAGAAGTACCATTGCTCAATGGACTCCTGAAAAGTCAGGCGTGTGAAGAGCTTACAGCATTTTGTGCATCTTTGTTACCAGGTTCAAAGGAAGTTTTCCAAAGATGGTGTGAAAAATATAGTAAGGGTCCCATTTGGCATATATTTGCAGCTATACCTTTCTCCTAGACTGTACATGAATGTCATAGTATATGCATGCCTTAGAGACAGTATTGAGATTAGGTTAGCAAAGGGTTACTGCCCCCATGTCTTTTTCTCCTCACTTCATTTATTCAAAAAGAGCATCTTCAGTAGATGCCAGTAAGGTAACCATTTTTCCTTTTGATGTCCAGCTTTCTTATTTGTTGCCTTTTGTTTAACGTGAAATGAATTTATCCATAGATAACAAGTGGGCTCCCAAAATATGCAGGTAATTTTTTTATTAAATAAATAAGAAAATACTTTTCCCTCTCCTTAAATGTCATTGTTATCTTTCAGGAGATACAGAGTATTGAGATAGTGTTTGTTTGTGTGTGAATAGTTTGGAGAGCAATAGACCTGACTCAAACTGTTAATGGCTTCATGGAAGGATGCTTTATAAAGACTTTCCCCCTTAAAAAAGCATGATTATCAATATTTAAATGTAACACTGTCCATCCAAAATGGACATTTTGTCATTTATTTCTCTCAAAAATACCATGGCCCCTTGGTATCATCTGGTATTTAGTTCCAGGCCCTCCCATGGTTACCAAAAATCTGTGGATGTTCAAGTCCCATTGAATTCAGTGGCATAGTAAAATGGTATCCCTTATATAAAATGACAAAACCAAGGTTTGCTTTTTGGAATATATATATATAATATATTTTCAAACTGTGGATGGTAGAATCATGGATAAATAATCCGTGGATCCAGAGAACCAGCTGTACCAGTTTTATGTATATTTCTGAGCTGAGAATTATCCTAAAAATTCAAGAAAGTGAGCTGTTCTTTGATCTGGATATTATTCTGGGAAATGCAAGGCAGGTTGGTTGGTTCATTTGAAAAGAACAAATTCTTTAATAGAGGTACATGGTGTAGTGGTATGATCATTGGACTATGTCTCTGGGAGACCATGGTTTGAATCCTTGCTTGAGCATAAAAACCCACTGAGTTGCCATGTGCAAGTCACACTGTCTCATCCTCTGATGGCAAGAGTAAATCCCCCTCTGAAGACAGAATGGGTTCACATTAGGGTCAGTATAAGTAAAAAATGTCTTGGAGGCACACACCAACCACCACCATCACCAGATAATATTTTGCCTAAAACCAGCCCTGAACTCATCCTGATATGAACGTCTTGTCATCGGTATGAATTGTAACCCACTTTGGGTGCTCCTCTTTGCTAAAGAGAAGTTTCTAAATAAATAGATAGATAATTCTACATTTGGAGGCAATGTATCTCTGGAAATTATTGTTTTGTGGTCTTAGCTTTCATGCCCTTCTCATGAACTTACCAGAGGCATCCAGTTGGCAGCCATTTAAGAGCGACTGTTGAACTTGACAGTCATTTTGCTCTGATCTAGTGTAGGCGTATTTAAGTGGGTACCATTTGGCTGCTGATTATGTGGACATAGCCACTCTCAAAAATCAGCCAAAACCGTGGAATCTCAGTGCTGTACTTGTCCCTTCCTCCAAATGGATGAATTCTGAAATGTGATGCAGAATCTTAAAATGCTGAAAATGCATCAAAAACCCTTCCTGTCTTCTGCTATATATTTTTGGCTAGCAAGAGCAGAAAACATGGACATTTTTGTAGTACACATTTGAATGCTCTTGTTGGAGCCTCATTAAACTTGGCTTGTTTGCAAACACAGCTGGCATGTGTCTCTCACTGGGCTTCAGGCTTGGGGAAGCCAGAATGCAGCCTCCCTCCGGTGCCAGCTGGCTTGGGGGAAGTGTGCCAACACAGCTTGGTCTTCTTCACATAGCCAGTTCCGGGGCAGCTACCAATCGTGTTTCTTCAGATGTCCCCCAAGTCTGAGTAACCCGGGGCATGTCCAGATGGCAAGAATTTTTTTCCAGAAAGAGGGAATATGGTCTCGGACTGGATGGCCCAGATGTGCAGAGGGGTATTTCAGCACATGCTGGTCCTTGCTGGTCTCCGTATCTCACTGAGACTGGAGAGGGACCAATGTCTACTGTGTTGTATAGCTGGCTTCAGTCTGCTCTATATGAAAATAGCAGATTGTTTGCTAAAACTGTTCTTGGAAGGCACTATATCAGGCTGAAAATGGAGGCTCTCATCTATCCCTGTATCAAACACACACACACACACACACACCTTATATATAAAAATAGTTCATTTTAGAGAAATCAGACCCAAATCCTTTCTTCCTCCTTTCCATTGGTTACATTTAATGATTTCTTTTTTTCTTTTCTGTTGGGGATTGTTCAGGCACACTATAGGAGCTGAAAAGCATAGTTTCCATTGCTCATTTACTGGCCAAAATTGGTTTTTGCAGCACTTGGAAGACCTGGTTGAAGAATACAGTGGTAGGAATTTGCACAGTGTTTGCTCAGTATTTGCACATCCCAAAGTTACTCTGCACAGAAATACATTTTTGCTTTGCATGAGAATTGTGGAAGGTTCTGGAAAAGAATCCAAACTAAAAGTTTCCAGAGAGCCACATGTGGCTTTCTCTGCAAGTCGCTGTTTTCAACACACATATACACAAAAGCCATCTTGGAAAAACAACAACAACAACCCAAGAATAAAAACAAAAACCAAATCTTGTGCATATCATTTAAAACAAAACTATTTGTAGCTATTTGTGCAAAGCTGCTTTTTTGTGTGTGTAAGAACCCACCCCCCCGCCAACAACCACATGTATTTGTGTGCAGAATAGTTTCCTGAAACACAATGGGATGTGAAAATACCAGGTGAGAACAGAGGGGATCACTTGGGGAAAAACTGAGGAAATTAATCATTGTTATGAAGACAAAAGCGTCAAATATTAACATCTCTATTGAGCCATCTTTTATTTGTATGCTAAGATGGTATAGTCCAGAAACTTTTGCCATGTGATCGGTTACATTTAGAATTTCCAGTGGTTTATACAGGGCTTTCTCTTAAGTTAGTCTATATAACATATTCACCTGCTTTTTTTTTTTAACTTGCTTTGTAAAAAGCTTTTTTCAGTTACACTCCAATAATAATCCTGGATTAACTTTTAGTTACAGAACTTTTATAATGACCAACTGAATACATACACTTTGGGAGCAGGAGAAGCCAAAACTGTCAGTTTTTCAGCAGAGCCAAAAAAGCTGATCCTCTTCTTCTCCCTTTGCTGAAGCCTGAAGGAATAGCTGATGCCACAGGACAGCTGATGGAGGGAGAAGCGGATGGTACTGGCCTCTCAGCAAAGCTAATGGTGGGAGACTCTCCTACACCTACAATAGGAACCCAATCTACTTTCTCTCCCCATTCAGTGAAAATCCATTTTGTCTCTCATTTGCAAAGCACCAGTTTTGGTTGTTCTGACCTTTAGCCTCCAGGATTCCCAGATAGGTTGAAGGACTTGCCAGTCTTTTCTAGACCATTGTCCAAGCTGACTGAGGATGACAGAAGTGATAGTTCAGCAACAACTGGGAATTATTGCAGAGTGTTCTGATTCAGAATAGATGTGATAAAGGAACATGGTCACCAATGATTTGGTTATCCTTTTCTGAGGTCTATTGCCAATGATTTGATTATCCTTTTCTGAAAACAGCTACAGTGGAATGGAGAAAAGGTGCAGTCTGGAATGGCCCAAATGCATGCAGCTTACTGTATATTAGGGACCATTGTGTATAAGAGCAAGGGAGCTTTTATCAAAACCAGATATTTTATGGAAAGCTTCTACGTAGTTTGAGAAAAGGCCTTTCCTGGGCTTAAAATGGCCTTTTAAAAAGTCCCTGCAACTCTGGGTATTGGTAATATGGTCCTTCAAGGTTTAGTGATGGGCATGGAGGTAGGCTTTACTTTCAATGGTTGCCCACCCATGAGTTAAATGGTGAGGACAGATGTAATATAAAGAGAAAGTACATGGTGACAAAAAGAGTGTCTTCTATCCTCAGCTTCATTGCTCTGCTTTCTCTGCTGACTTTTCAATTTATGGTATCATTATGAGATGGCACAGAACTGAACATGCGTGTCTGCCTAACTGCCTACCTTTTTTAAATTTCAAAAAATACTTCACCTTATTAACAAAAAGACTAATGAAAAGAATGTAGACTTCCTCTGGGGTTTAGGAGTGGGGAAATTCTATATCACTGAAAATAAGACAGCAATGTTCATAGGCGTCTTGCACTTCAAGCCTTGAGAAGCTTACTCCTGCGCTAAACCATAGTATGATCACAATGATATCTGTCTTTACAAGCATTATGTCTGTCTTCAGGCAGAGAAGAACTTTACTTCTAGCCATGTACTTCCCAATTTCTTCTAGCAAAACATGCCACTCTCAATAAGGCTCCTGTTAACATCTCCTAATTACTACGCTCACACCTCAACATCTCTCTATCTGTTTTCCCTCTTCATAATATGAGCAGGCTGTAATATTTCTGAATCTTGTCCTCACCCTCATTACAAATCTTGTAATTTCCCTCTCGCTTATCATTTTTTTATTTCCAAGCTCCTAACCTTAGATGATGAAAACAGCTGTCTAGATTTCTTTTCCAGTTCATCCTTAAACCTTTTTCCCATACAGGTTTCATTTCATGAATTCCACAGAAGCAGCTTTTGGCCAATTTTCCATGCATCCTTTCCTGGTCTCTTTACACAAACTAGGCCTTATCCTTCTTGAGTTTTCAAGTTGACTGAAATTTTATTTGTCATGAGCCATAGGCCATTCCAATTATAACAAATACCATATATATTAGCAGACATAACCAACACAAACGTTTACTAATACCAACACTAAAACAATCTTATTTCTAAAAATATGACTCTGGTACTAAGACAGATATGAACAGTATAACCAAAGGGACTTATTTGCAGATTGTTGAGCTGTTTCCAAAATTCTGCAATTCAAAACCCAGAACTTGACTGTAGCCCTTATTTTAAGAGCAGTTGCTAAAGAATTTGCTATTTTTAGTGTGACCCTAGGATTGCAATCAACCATGGCTGAATCCATGGATGCAGAATATGTGGATATGGAGGGTTGACTTACTGCAGTCTGAAACTTTGGAAAATCATTGCCAGCAGAAATACTAATGAGCCCATGGATCAATTGATTACCTCTATATAAGATGGCAACTGCCCGTATTTGTTTTTAGAATACAAGTTAAAATGACCTGCTGGTAACTAGTAGTTTGGAACAGTTACTTTAGGACAACAACTCTCCGTAGCCATGCTGGCGGAAGGATTCTGGGAGCTGTAATCCCCCAAGTCATTTATTTCACCTTAGAGGCTACAGAGTTTATCCCATTAACAAATAAGCCTGTTTACCTCTTCTGGCTTGAATTCAGGATCTGGGATGCCCCTGGATTTTATCATACCTAAATTGCCACCTTTCTAGCCAGGATGCTGCTGCCAAGATGCATCCCAGGTTGAAACCATACTCAGTTCCCAACTTCAAAAAAGTGCTGGCTGAGGGAGGCTTCGACCCAGGATGCATCTGGGCAGCGGCATCTTGGCTAGATAGGCGGCAATTTAGGTATGATAATATCCGGGGGCATCCCGGATCCTGAATTCAAAACAGAACAGGTAAGCAGGCTTATTTGTTAGTGGGATAAGCTTCTACCTCTCTTCGTTTCTTCACTTGGTCCTGATTGTGGCATTTATTCTAAGCAGACCTACAGACAACAAATGATATTATTTTCCCTGTACCCACTTCCTGTTCATTTGGTATTCTCTGTGTTTTGTCATAGGCACGCAAGATGTAAGAAAATTTGGACCATATAAGCTCTTTACTTTAAAAATGCAGCCCTAGTTTGGATTTAGCTTGCAGATTAATTTCTACCCTTTTCTCTTGCCTTTTTTTGTCACCACTGTTTCTGGGTACAGTACAATTTTGAGATTTACCAGCAGCCATTATTATATCTGCTTGCAAAAATTCTAGAGAAATTTTTTGTAAAACCAGTACATTTGTAAAGTGCATGGATTACTATTGGCAAGAGTTTTGCTTCCTAAAGTTGTTTATGTTTCCTGCCAAAATGTTATTTGCATGAATGTTGAACATGAGAATGTTTCATCCTTCTGTTTTGATGCCTTTTGCTACTTCTGACTGCTAGGGAACTTGGCTTCCAAAATCTGTTGTATACTAAATTAAGTCTCTTGAAATACTGTTCTGTTTGTTGCCTTGCTACTGAGCACGAGTTAAAAAGGAAAAGGAGGAGGTCAAGGAGCTTAGTGATTAGCTTCTTTTCCCATTCACGTTTATTTATGCTACATGTGGCTTCCCGTCTGTTGCCTACCCAGCTTCCAAAACACATAAGATGAATTGCATATATATATATATATATATATATATATATATATATATATATATGAGAAGAAATGTGCTGTTGTTTCATATACATAGTTCAAAAAATTGACTTTTTGAGCCTTCTTGTCCAAACTAAATCTATGAAAGCAGGCACAACACTAATGCAAAGCAATGTTTACTATGTTTACTACGAACACTTCCACACTGGGAAACTACCTTATACTAATTTTGTAAACAGCTCAACTATTCCTGTACCTTATACTATGTTATTTTTAAAAGTTTTATTGAAAGGAATATAAGTTAACTAAATTCAAAAGAACAAAATAAAATCTACACTGTCAGCATTATGTAACAAAGCATGTGGTAAATGCATATGTGTATGTGTCTTTTTCTAGTCTTCAAGTAAAGATGTTCCAAAGATAGGAGAACCAAATGGATCTAGATTATCTCTGTTTCTATTAATTTTTTAAAAAAGAAACAAATCCACAGGGGATTGATTTGGGGACAACTACTGATTTGAGGCTCCCAACTACCACAAGTCTCCCAGAACCACCTAAAAAAGGTTTGTTCCCCTAAATGCCCACCCTCCCAAACTTTCCCAAAGTACTACAGAAAGAAAGAAAGAAAGAAAGAAAGAAAGGAGAGAGAGAGAGAGAGAGAGAGAGAGAGAAATCAACTGAAATCCAGCCAAAATGGCAGCTGGAAGTTTCATTACATCATTCAGGGCATGCTGAAATGTAGTTCTGTGGCCCACCAGAAAGGAAAAATGTCCTCTCTTGTGTTTGCAGTTGTCCACCTTCTGCCCTAATAATAATAGAAAAAAGAGCCATGCTGGAACAAAGTGAAGGGACTGGAGCAGACAGGCACAAAACAACGGCCCTAGTCCACTCCAGCTGCAAGTAGGTCAGAACCCCACTGATCCATGCATGGCCCACTCCCAAGGTGGGCTATGAACACAGGGGCAGTTGGTTTATCCTGGATCCTTTTTGCACTGATCTTTTGGACCAGAATGTGGCTTTGGCACAACATCTGGCCATTTGAGAAGTGTGGGTCGTCTAAATGCCATGCCTCCAAAGTGTCTGGAAGCCGCTTCATTTTGACCATCTGTATCACCCCAAGGTCTGTCTGCTCCAATATTCCATTCACACAATGGCCATTTAGTTCCCTATGGGGACTGTGCCAGCACGAAATACAATTTCATAACTACATTGCCTCTGTTACATGGAGGTGCTATATAGCCATCCTGACAAGTAGCTATTGATGGCCCTACCATATAGCTTAGGGCAGTCTCCTTTGAATGTCAACAACTTTCTGGTGTTCCAGGTCGTTCCCTTTACTTGTCATCTGATCATTTAACTGAAGATGCCAGCAATTGAATGGGGTACTTTGTGCATGTAATATTCACCAGGGCTTGACCTTAACAGTAATTTGGAATTAGGGTTTGGAGCACATTTTATGACAGTGGCAGTGTAAACATTGTAATTCAATATTATATGGAACAGAAAGAAGGAATGTGTGTTCCCACAGCATTATCTGCACATCCCATAGAATTGAATTAAAATGGAACCCAAAGGGGTATCAATCGAGAGCCTGAGTTTTGAAAAGAAGAAGAGAGCAGCAGTTCAGGTCAGTAATGGAGTTTTTTCTTCCTTCACATCCAGTTCCTGTACATGGAACATTATCCAAAAAGGTCAGTAGAACTGCGGTCTTACATCAACTCATCATGATATGGCAATGCTGCACACAATATTAGATTTCAGTTTTGTTTCTCATTGTTTATATGAGGGGTAAGAATTGTGTAGTCAACCAGATGTTGAACTGCAACTCCCAGCAGTCCTAGGCAATATAGACAATAGGGAAGACTGCTGGGGTATTGTAGTTTGACAACATTGGAAGAATCACACAATTTTCACTTCTGATTTGTATGTTGAAATTGTATTTCCATACATCCCTTATTCTTTTCCCCTCACTTTCAGGAATAGTGTAGCATGTTCTGCCCCCACTCCTCATTCCTCCATATGGCTCTCAAAAACTAAAACATCTGTTGAGATGGTCATTCCAGCTTGGGAGGCTCTTGGAGACGATCTACGGAGTTTCATAACTCTTGGACCCTTGCTTACACCAACACTGGATGCAGTGCTGGAGAATTTATTCCCAAAGTGCATTTTGCAGTTTTGCTTATATTATTATCTAGAGCTTACCTCACTGGTAAAATCATCAGAGGAGATAAATTTTCAGTCACGGTTATATTGAAACATCTGTTACAAATTTGGACATAGTAGTGTCACAAGAAAGATTAAAAGCAAGAGGGGACTTTGTGCTTTTCAGTGATCTTGTAGAGGGAGATCTGACATATTGCTCCTGATTTGGGTCTCTGTAGGGCCACAATACTTAACTGTTGAGATCTGTATAATTATGATTGTGCCTATTTTAAATCTTCAAGGGTTTGGGCAGTGAAGAGACAGAAATGTATTTTCTTTGGAGGTTCTAGGATGGCAGGCTTACGGCTCTGGAAAAATATGATCTTTGTTAGTCAAGGAAGGTCTCTTTGCAGGAAATGGGGCCCTCTGAGGCAGAACATATTATCCAGCCACACATCAGTTCCAGCCAGCTAGCAGAAAGCAGGGCTGTTGCTTCCCTGCAGACAAACAAAAATTTGGCTCTACATTTTTACCTCTTTCCTAGTACTTAGATGGCGAAGGGTACGTGTTCTACCTGTTGGGACAATAGAGAATCTGATATCTCTTTCCTCCCACTTTTCACTGTTCCCTTGAAAGACATTTAGCAGGATACTGTGGTTTCCACAAAGGCATTGTAGTCACCCACTAATGCACACCACTTCTCTGTTCATCACCAATTGACATGATCAGGCACCAAGACATATAGGGATACTCTTGAAGAAATTCCACCAACTGCTTCCTTTCTTCCCCACTACTCAATAGAAGCAACACAATGCCAGGAAGGTGCAGATCAAGCAGTGGAGAATGGTGTGACCATTGCCATCATGATTGCAACAGTTCCCCATTCCCATCTTCCTCTTAGGTCAGAAGGGACAAAGAGCAAGAAGGGACATACTTTTTTTTTTGACAGGGAAGTGGGTTCCACAAATGAGTGGTTGATTCTTCTATCCAGAGTATCCAGAACTAGACAGGTCAACTACATACATGGTGGCTTCCACAAAAAGTCTGCATAGCCACAAGAACAAAAAAACAGTGAATACTGGGAGATCCCAAGTGGGGAGAGATGGGTCACAGCAGGAAGCAGATTCCCTACAGCTGAGCCAAGAAAACAATTTCTAAAAAGGTTCCAGATATATCAAACCTGTGGGATGGAGGAAGTTAAGATATCTGAAGAAGTATGGGATAATAGCATGTGGCGTCAAATGGCCAAGAAAATGAAAAGAGAAAAATCAATAGTGCTCTTGAATGCTGGGAGAGATCCAAACTCACATCCTACTTCCAACGCTGTGCCTATTCCTTAAGCCACAAAAGGCATCCAGATCAGGAGGCATCAAGATTCCAGGGCAAACACATAAAACAGAAAGCAAGATATCATAACCCACTCCATCCTCTAATGTCTGCCTCACTTGAATCCAGTAAGAATTCCTTCCTGAATCTGATCAGTCATCATTTCCTGGAGAGAGAGTTGACACCATGGACATCTGTTGTCCCCTTTATGTTTTACTTTCTAAGCTCTTTCCCAAGGCCCTGAATGTACTAGAGCTGAAGGAAGAACACAAACACAAAGAAAGTGAAACTTTTCCAAAGTGTCACCTAAAGGGTAAAGACTGCTTTCCCTGGGAAAGGTCTTTTCCAGTCCTTTCTCAGAGGTTTTGGACACTCTGCACCACTGTATACAATCAAGCATGACATTGTATATCTTTGAAATTCTATATGTTTAAAAAGAAGACCATAGAGAAACTTAAGACTTGTAGATTCTCCAGTGACTGTGCAGCTATGTGGTTCTGTCCTCTGATTCTAACACTCTCCCCAGATACCATTGCAGCAAGTACTTTAGGTGTCTCCCTCCTGCAGCTGCAAGTATTCTCTAAGACTCTGGTAGCCTCTTCAAACTCACTCTTCTCCTATGGGTCAAGAACCTAGCCCTAACAAATTTAATTAAGGAAAGCAAAGATAGACTTCACAGTTTGGGACCAGAAGTGTTTTAGATTTTGGATTTCGTCAATTTTTGGAATATTTGCATGTAGATAATGAGATATCTTGGAGATGGGACCCAAGTCTAAACGTAAAATTCATTTGTGCATTGTATACACCCTATACACATAGCCGGAAGGTAAACTTATACATTATATTTTTAATGATGTTGTGCATGTAACAACATTTGTGTACACTAAATCATCAGAAAGGTAGTAGTGGACAATGCATTTCGGTATGGCAGTCAACACTACCTTCAGTATCTTCTGACCTAGCAGCAACTCATCTAGTTGCAAAGGTGAAAAGATACTGTGATACAAATAGTGCCACACAGTAAATGTATTTGCTTTTTCATCCAAGTGTGGAGAAGCTCAACATTAAATGGCTCTGTTCTACACATGGCATTATAAGGATATGTACTGGAGCTAGAGAGGGGCCCAAGAACATTCTTCCACAAATATTCTTCCATGAAGTTAAGGACGATTATGATTCCAGTTCATTTAAATGAGATTAGAGACAGAGGAGGAACAAATCAAATAGTCTTGGTGTGTTTTGGTGTGTAGGGAGTGACTTGGTTTTTCAAATAAATTTGTATTTCCTCACTTTTGCTGTCTTCTGGATGGAAACTGTACTGGTGACCTATAACACCCATGGCCTCTGAAAGAGTGGGCAGTCATCCAGAAAAAGAATTCCCTCCCATGCTTCCAAAGCAGAATCTGCCTGGCTCACTTTTCTCAACCTCTTACTTATTTCTCCTTTTCACAATTCACAGGGCCAAAGAAGATATGTCCCTTTCATGATGCTGTGCTAAAGTATTTGCGAAGGACTTTCTAAACTTTTTGGGAAGGTTGCTCTTCCTTTGAAAGCTTTGCTACATGTCTTTGCCAGACTTCTCTATGGGGAGGCTAGGCAGGGCATTTTATCACTGTTCTGTTGGAGCTGTCCCCTCAGAGTCAAAAATTAACCAGTCACCTCACACATCTTAGGCTGTATAATTCCTCAGTTGAAAGGCGGCTTGTCAAATCAGTAAGTCTGACTGTTGACTCTGATTCCTCTTTTTTTCCATTGTTTCACTCCAGTTGTGACTCCGACTCATTTATCGATAGCATACATATAATAATTAGTAATATCAAATTTACTGTAGTAAAATGGTAGCACAAGGCATTTTGTCACCACCATGTGAATCAAAGGGCTGTGCACACCAGCCATAAAGGCCGGCCTGGGCGTGGAGTTGGGGGGTGGCATCCACATGACGCACACCCCAACTCTGCCCCCAGGGCAGTGTGAACCCACACGCTGCCCCACATGGCACATGGCATCACAGTGCTCCTCTGGCACTGCGTTCACATGATGCAGCCCCAAAGGAGCACCTTGAAGCCTTTTTGCAGCTCCTTTTTGTGCCCTTGAAAGGCCAGATTGGGGCTGCAGCGTGCAGTTGCCATGGCCCCAATCTGGGATAGTTGGAGGCAGCTGCAGGCTGCCCCTTAGGGTCAATCTACACAGTCTCTTAGACTGATAGAACCTAAAATATATTTTGTTGTTAACTGCCTCTGCCTACTTCTCCCTCTCTAGCTGGAACATAAACTTGGATTATGGTTATATTTTCCCTGACATTTTATTGATATGATTAGGCCAGACTTTGTATTATATGCTATGACTGCTTTTGCTACATCTTTCCTCACTATTAATGCCACCCCATTTGTTCTTGGATTTTCATATCCTGAGTAAAACACTGTGTAATTATCAGATGCATAGTGTCCACTTAAATTCTTGTTCACTTTAGCCTGCTCACCCCAAGTATTGCACTGCTTATTTGTTCCTTTCTTTTTGCTGTGTCTAGCCTTCTCTGAATCATACTTCTCACATTCCATGTCCCTAGATGTGTTGTGTAGCTTTAGACTTTGCTTTTGCATTTGAGCATGTCAGCAGCTGAACATCCTTCTGGCTTGAGTCTAGTTGCATAATTAGCCACAACACTATTCATAGCCGCCCTCTGTTGTACTCCAGTATCTGACCTGGGAGTTTCACATTCTGGCATTATCTCTTGTTTCATTTCGGATTGTATCATCATAGGGTTTTTATGGTCCAAGATATTTAAAAAGAGGTTTACTGTGATTCCTTTGGTGCAGTACTAACAAGTGTTACCTATGTCTCTGAGAGGTCCTCTATTGTTGTGCCATTCTGTTTCCTGACTCAGAGAGAGTGTAACTGAAGTTCATTTCATATACAGGTAACCAAGTATCAGAAAGTGAATAAATGTGGCTTCGCACAGGCTGGGGGCCAGACAAGATCAACTATATAACAAACAAAGAACCAGAGGTCAGTGAAGACTCAGAGCTAGGCTGGAAGAAACCTGAAAAGTGTGTGTGATCAATGACAAGTGAGAGTCATTATCCAAGGAAGGAGGAGGTTAGGTAGGGTTCTCAGACTCACAAGGCTGTGCAGACTGTTACAAGGGTTTTATAAGGCTTGCTGGGTTCTAAGTGTCTTGGAGAGTCAGTTAACAGTATCAGTACTTAAGATGGGAGATGAACTTATTCTTTTCAGGCTGGAACTGCCATTGGGTGGTATCCGTTTATAGATATGAAGGCCTAGTTTGACTAGTTACCACAACATCCAGAGTTATGATACATCAGGAGGTAAGATGTTGGAAGATGAAGTTGTAAACATCACTTAGTGCCTTACAATTAGGCAAAATGTGGATACTATGATGGAGAGAAACAATAAATGTTGCTAAGCCTTTTGAATCAGGTAAATTATTGTGAAGAACACAGAGCACACTGTTTGACCTGCTCTAGTGATTACAAAGGACTGTTCCCCCAGTGATTCCTTCTTTTTATTGTTGGTGGTACAAAGGAGAGATCCCTGTCTGACCAAGTTGAGAATGTTCATAAACTTTTAATCTGTGACAGTTATATTCTAGTACAACTGATATTTATTTCATTGAAGATAAAGGGATGGTAATATTAAGTGAGACATGCTTGTCACTAAACCATTAAAGTTGCTCAAAATTTCTGATACATGGTGCCATCCAAGTGTCTCAGTTGGATTTATAGGCTCTGAGCACACTTGAAAACTGGGTTGTTTAGGTGGATAAATAGGAAGCTAGAATTTTGAGTCTGATTCCTTTTGCAATTCAAAAGTCTGATCTAAAGATTTACTGTCTTTGTTATATCCAGGAGATATTGCATAAGGCTTTTTCTATCCGCAACCCGTCTTTCCCGGTGTCTGTCTTGATAGCATTTCTTCTTTCTTGTCTCCTCACAGCTTAGCATGCTTAGCTTCAATATGTTAAAGAAATCTCATTCTTTTCTTGCCTGTTTACAATGCTATGATGTTCCAAGGTAACAATCCTGTTAAGTAGGAAGTGAATTTTATGTAAAATGGGTGCAGGTTTACCTCCCTTTGTAATAGAATGCTAATGGTCAATTCTCTGTTTTAGTTGTACTATCAAAGGTGAATTTATAATGCTGTAAGTGATTCTCTGGATCCACCTAATCATTTTAATTTTCAATTATAATCAATAGTCTTGTTTGTATATCACAACTCTATTGTATACTTAACTCTCACCTGCCACAGTGTCTGTGTGTTCAGCATTATATCTGAAAAGGAAGCTTGTGTGTATACAATTGCATGTGTGTGGACTCTTTTCAGACATCATACTCAGCGTATGGCTATCAGAGAGCAAAGGTAGAAGATGTTTGAGATATATTAATGTGGCATGCATGAACAGGGCTACTGACAGATTACAAAATTGTAAAAACATTGAGTGTGGCCAGTGTTTAGAAATTTACTGGATCAGATGTAGCCAAATGGCTATTGTACCATCTCAGCATGTCCCAAACCAATGGAAACACTTATTGTATTGTTGGCTACAACAGACAACTGGCTGTCTCAGTGCTGCAGAGTGTGGCAATGGTGGATACTGGTTAGATGGCTTGAAAATGGATTAGAATAATGCATTACTGGAAGATTGGTCAAGCAGTGATTATTAGCCATATTAGCTAATGGGGACCTCTGTGTATAGAAGAATGGTAATTGTGTTCATACTCTGGTTATGAGATTTCAGAGTCGTCCTTTTGAGACTGTAAAGTGTCAATAATAGTGACTTGCCTTACAGGGTTATTGGGTGGATGAATGAGACAGAAAAAGTGTTTATTCTTCCTGATCTTTACAGAATTCCTGGCAAGAAATCTGGGTCATTAAAAACAAATAGCACTGCTCTTCTTATTAGATTTATAGGTTCTGCTCTCTTTTGTCTTTTCTGCCTCTTTGCACAGGCACAAGTTCCAGGCCTTAAAAGATTAAGAATGTTATTAATATTTTTTCACGTGGAAGCTAAAAAAATTGTATCAAATACATCTCTCTCTGTATCACTCTGTATCATTCTCCCTCTCCCTTTTGTGGAAAATGAACAAGACTCATTATTGGAGGCAATAAGAAATGGATGCCTTACCTATTTAAGTCAGAACTCAGATTCCTTTTTTGGATTGCAACCTCCA
>NC_056529.1:14028499-14083499 GCF_019175285.1 Sceloporus undulatus | reverse complement strand
AACCATCCTTCCCCTTCTCAGGTGCATGGTCCTTAGTATCCATGGAAGAGATCTGCCTTTATCTTTACAAAAGGGAAGACATGTAGGTTGTAAAATCAAATGAGTTTCATGGGTTAACCCAGGTCCATTCCAGTCTTGTGTTCAACTCCCTGCACCACTTTGGCTGAGCTCTCACTGGCTTTCTACTAGTTTTAATGCGCTACTAGCTCCTTAATGGTAGATGTAAGAAAATGTTGTGCAGCTGCCATAGTATTCTGCTCATACACTATGGAGGCTTCCTGTGCATTTCTCCATGGACTTAAAGAGAACTGTGTGCCAATTTACCTCCAGGTGAGCATCGAAGTGTCAAATTACATGGCTGAGCTACATTATTAGCATTTCTGTATATTATACCATATAATTAATCTGAGGGATCACTACCTTCTGATTTCCACTGTCTGCAAAGATCTCTTGATATGGAAGAAATTTCTGTTCATAACTTCCGATTCATAACTGTAAAGACTATGCACTATAAAAAGTGGAAGATCTACTTATTTCGAAATGTACTTTGAAACCAGCATCCAGATTTGTGATCCTTACTGATCCTGTCTGACCAGAGTAAATGGCAAAGTCGCAAAGTAAGGTTTGTGTTGCTTCTTCAGCTCTAGAATACCCCTACTTCTGGGAGATTGCTAAAGTGGTTTAGTATTACAGAAACAAGTCAATGGCGCTATATACACGGGCGCTATAGTGCATGCTCCTCATGTACGAGGGGCAGCACTTCCAGATGCCCCTGGCACATGACGAGGGCGTCAAGATGGCAGCGCCCTGTACAGATGCGTGCCACCATTTTGACATGATGGATGCTTAGCGTCCACACATCGCGGCGTCATAATGGCACTGCGAGTGCACCATTGGTGCACTACGGTGTCATACTTGCACTGCAAAAAAAAAAAAAAAAAAAAACCCCACGGCATCCCCGCGGAGCAAAGCAAGGCACCGGGAGATCTTCCTTTTTGGACGGACTGTCCCACGCCTACATTAATCTTTGGCTAATGTGTTCCCCATTTACTTTCCCCCTTCTTCTAATGTTTGAGAGCCAGCTTGGTTATAGTGGTTTGAGCATTGGACTATGATGCTGGAGATCAGGATTTGATTGTCCGCTCGAGGATGAAAACCTACTGGGTGACTTTGGGCAAGTCACACTCTCTCAGTCTCAGAGAATGGCAATGTAGCTTCCCTCTGAAGAAAACTGTCAAGAAAACCCCATGAGAGGTTCATTTTAGGGTCTCTAAAAGTCAAAAATGACTTGGGGGCACACAACAACAACCATATTTGAGAGAAGGAGATTGAAGGCTTCTCTAATCATTTTGATTAATCAGTGTTTAGCATGATGCTCAAACTCAACATTCTATTTAGTTGAAAGACAGTTTCAACAAGAAACCATAAAAGAAAATACTATTCAATGGGCAAAAAACATAGGTCACACCATACAGTTGGAGGAATGGGAGAAAGCATGGAGACAGGACTTAAAGTTCACACTTTCTATGGACTTAAAAGAAAACTATTATAAGATGCTTCGCCGATGGTATTACTTTAGCAAATAAATATTGGAAAAATATAATTCTATGCAAAAAATCCTACAAATACAAATTAAATTCAGACCAGAAAGTTTTCTGTTAAGTATAATAGAAGATAAAGAAGAAAGAGTGCATCTGAAATTTATTTTGTACATGATTACAACGGCCAGATTGACATATGCAAAAAAATGGAAACAAAAGGAAATACCAACGATAGAAGAATGGTTAAAGAAAAGCCTTGATATAATAGAGCTTGACAGACTGACGATGTTAATAAATGGAAAATGGAAAGAAGGATGGAATAAAGGTTGGGAATCACTTAAAAAAAACTGTAAAAAACAGTGGTCAGAAAACTGAATATAATAAATAGAATGAGAGAAAATATGTACATAATTTATATACTTATATGAATATATTTATATTTATGTATGTATTTTGCTTGATTTGTCTCTCTTCCCTACTTGTTCTCTACCACCTGCTATCTAATAGGAAGAACTGAGTTTCTATAATGTAATAGATTGTATAGGTATTGTTTAGTAAAACATGTGTAACGAAACAATATAGCTTCAAATCAGAAAGTCAAAGAATAACAAAGCTATAAGTTGATTAACCATGGTAAGAGGTATAGACTGAACTAAAAAAAAGACAGTTTCAAAAGTGTCATTTAAACTGGTTTGTTTTAACTAGCAATGGTTAATATTAAGTAAGAGTAACTGATTAAGATTAAAATTAAGATTAATTTTCAACGTATCTTAAAACCATACTTCTCTTCTGCAAGTCTACCCTGATTAGTACAACTGAACATCTATTTCTTGGACCACATAAAGAGAGAATGTTATCTTTTGTAAATGCATATACTTTATTTTAGTCATGTACAGTAGCCCTCCAATTATTTGACAGGTTAGGGACCAGAGAACTTTCAAACAGAGAAAATAGTTGAAGTGCAGAATCCATATTACTGTATATTATATTTTCTATTACTGGGTAAGTACAAATATAAGTATGAATACCTCTATGCTGCTGTGTAATAGGCACATGATGGCACCATAAATGACTTCTACAGTATATAGTACATAGACTCAATAAGACATTTGGTATTGAATTGAAAAGAAAAACACAAAACAGTGTGTAGTTTGAAAAGGGTTGTGCAAAGTGCCATCTTTTAGTTAAGTCTTTGGATTGTATACTGTAGAAGTGGTTTGTCGTGTCATTGTGTGCTTATATTACATCACTATACAGGTATTCATACATATAATTTTGCTCAGGAGGAGATAAGACAAGTGACATAATGTTTTTACAACAGAATGTCTAAGGGTATTATTATTATTATTATTATTATTATTATTATTATTATTTCAGCTCTAAGCCTGACTTTGGTGTAGGATGTCAGTGTAGGTTGATGAGTTGCTTTGGAAGTAAGTATGTTGTCCCTTCATGTGAAGGCTTTGATAAAACAATCTTGCAAACAGTTGAAACTTTTTACAGTTTGATTTTAATAATAAGCAAATTTTAGTCCTTTTAGTACTGGCATCTGCGATTTTGGCTGAAATAAGCATTTCCTCCCTTTCCTGTGTTTAATACTGTGTTTTGTTTTGGTTTCTTGACTTATTTTGTGATACCTTTGTCATGAGTCAGAGGAGGGCTTGCTAACAAATTTAATGGTTAACCTTTATGTGTGCTTTTCAGCACTTCATACAAATTATTTTAGTCATCCTTAGGATGAGCTTATAATGTAGGTCAGTATTACAGCCATAAGAAAAGAGTAGTGGTTTGAGTGTTGGACTAGGGATTCCCAGCTCGGCCATGCTCTCAGCCTCAGGAGAAGGCAATACCAAACCTCCTTTGAACAAATCTTGCCAAGAAAACCCCATGATAGGTGTGCCTTAGGGTTGCCATAAATTGGATATGACTTGAAAGCACGCAACAACAACAACAACAACAACAACAAAAATTACTGCCACACTTCAGATGGGGTTTAGGTTAGGTATGAGACTGAGAGAGAACAACCTGCCTAAATTCTTTTTGTCAGTTTGTGGATTTGAACCGGCAACCTCCTGTAATTCCATTAGAGTGTCTACCTTGGTTATTAGAGAAAAGAATATATCCTGTCAACATAAAACATAAAAAGGAGGAAGGGGTTAAAAACAGGAATGTGGCATCTATAAGACTATCTGGCTTTTATTTTAGCACAAGCTTTTGTGTATATAAACCCACATCTTCAGATACTGCACAGTTAGTCGTAATGGCACTGCCCCATTCCTGAAAACATAGTAGCACATATCTCCGGTTTGTTGTGATTTTTGCATTTATCTGGAGATTTATTTCTTTATTTAGAGATTACCATTTGAAATAACATTAAGAAACCAACAAACTAAACAGGAGTGGAAGGATGTTCAAGCAACCCTGGATAGCTTTCAGGGTAGAATGATAAAGATGTTGCCATTTAGTGCCTCGGTAATTAAAAATAGATTTTTAAACTCTTCTTTTTTTAAAAAAAGCCCTGAGTTCTGGTTTATAAAAATGGATGGCGAACATACGGTACGACATAAAAATCCATGTGGTACAGGGAGCATGAAGGGGAGGGGGATAATAATTAAAAAAGTAGAAACCACTTTAGTCCAAAACAGATGTGCAAAAGAAAAGTCCAGTTTGTATGATGATAATGATGATTATTTTTGTGTGTGTGTGTGTGTGAGAGAGAGAGAGAGAGAAGGGGGTATATTTGGTTCTTGCTTGGCTTTCTTTGCAGCAAAGCTGCTTTCTAGAATTTACTTTCCTTTATTAGAGTTGCAACTCAGGCTTTGTGTGGGCCTCTGGGGGTTTTGGCCAGCCGCTGGCAATTTCTCTCAGACACCCAATTACCCCTGACGTCAATGCCGTCTCTCCCATCTCCCTTGGGTGCCCACATTTTTTCCTTTGTAACACTAATAGCTGACTAGCTAAGTGCCTGTTATTTCCTTGGCAGAAGATTTGATTGTGTTTTGGGCCGGATACTAAATCCAAAAACTATGTAAAAATGTCAATAGGTGAGTGCACATTGATTTCGGTTAGTCACAGTGATATCTGAGCCCCTTTGGGGGCTCTGTCTGGGGAAGTATTTTACAAGAAAGATAATATAACAGAAAATTACTGGAGCTGCACGGGTCTCTGGTGAGTTTCTTAGGGGGCCCACTAAGTTTCTGTAGAACCAACAAATGCTTTATTAATCTAAATTTGGTGGTTTTGTTCTTTTTTATTCTCTTCAGAAGGTTGGAGTTTTAATGACGAAGCTCCGATGGAAAGGACTTGGAATGCGCTTGGCCTGCTCTTTGGCTCACTGGTGGGAGAACCCTTACTGAGTAATGAACTCCCCATGGGTTGTGGGAGTAATACAGCACTGTTTCCATGCATGGTTCCCAGGGACCGCCGAACAGCCGCTTGGCCTGTTTCTTGCCAGGCAGAGGTCTGTGTGAGCAGATAAAGTGGAGGGAGTGAGGGACTCTCTGACAGCTGTGCTGGGCCGGCATTGACTGGGAGCGGCTGATAAGGGCCCAGCAAGGAGAAAGAACCGGCAGCTTTGCTCCACCAGAAATCTGACAGGATAACGCAACTGGCAAAGAAAAGTTAAACACAACTGGTTTGGAGGGGAGGCAGGAGGGGGGAAGAGAGCTGTTAGGAAAGATAATGGTAATTGATTGAATCAAAGTAGCAGAGCCAGACCCAGGGTATTTCTCTCTGCTCTGCGCCCCCCTTCCCTGCCTTTGCCTCCTCCTTGCAATTAATTTCCCCCCCTCTCCTTTGCCTGATTTTTCCAAACCCGAAGTATCCTAGGAGCTCAGGTTGCAATGTGCATAAGCTGCTCTCGAAGATAATAAGCACATGCCCTCTTTGGCTTTGGAAGGGAGAAACTTGGGCCAAGAAGAAGAAGAAAGATTAAACAAGCAAACAACCCACAAAAATACTCCTTAAAGTTAATAAAAAACGTGTCTCACTTCTAGGTTCATAATTTGATTGTTGATTCACCCCCCCCCCCCCTTAGAAAAAGACAGGGGGGTAATCCTTTGTTAGATATTGCAAGAATATGAATAGGTGCCACTGAGGGAGTGCCAGTGTTGTATTTTATTTTGCCTCCTTTATTGGGTGGGTCTGTATTTGATCATACTTAGAGCAGACCTGCTGAAATCAGTGGGACTTAAGTTGGTCATGGGCTTCAATGGGTCTATTCTGAGTATGACTTAAGTCTTGGTTGTTCAAATCATTGTTATTACAGTATAATTTTATCCATACACTGCTATCAGTCTCCATAGTGCTTTATAGAATAGTATAATGGAATAAGAAATACCTGCTCCAAAGATTTTACAGTTGTATTTTATAAATTAATTTAGGTTAGAATCCTAAATGTACCTATTAAGGAATGAAGAAGGAATCTGTGACCCTCCAGAAGTTTTTGGTCTCTTAACAACCGTCAGCCAAAGACACCATGGCCAGTGGTCAGGGATTATGAATCATAGAGTTGGAAGACACCCCAAGGGCCATGCAGTCCAACCTCCTGCCATGTAGGAATACACAATTAAAGCCGTCCAGCCTCACTCTGAAATCCTCCCAAGGAGGAGATTCCATCCCACTACAAGGCAGCATATTCCACTGTTGAATAGTCCTTATTGTCTGGAAGTTTTTCCTAATGTTTAGGTGGAATCTCTTTTTCTGTAGTTTCAATCCATTGATCTGCATCCTAGTCTCTGGGGGAACAGAAAACAATCTTGCTGCATCTTCAATATTATATCCCTTCAAAGTACACATCTCCTACCCCTGTGCTATGGAATAAGCCTCATTGAATACTATGGGAGATGGTGACAAGTATAGGGTTGCCCTCTTAGTCACTTAGTGGAAAGAAGAAAGAAGGGTGAGGCAAAGCGAGGTGAATGCAAACAAACAAATGAACACCCCCAAACACACACAAGATAGGCATTAGGGCCAGCACAAATGCAGATAATACATAGTCAGGTTTGCTGGCTCAAATCTGGGGATACTAGCTTGTTTTGATCTAGACAGTGCTGCAGAAAAGATGTAAGCCTTGCTACTACACTGTTGCATTGATTTAAACACCCCTCTTCTGAAGCTGCAGCTAGATTTTCTGTCTTTTCTTCCTTGGCAGGCCTACTAGGTATCTTAGAGAGGGAAGTTTAAATTAAGAAGACAATGCTCCAGGAGAGGTGTTAACTCTGTTCTTCCAGTGGTGCTGCTCTTATCAAAATGGAAGCAATGCTCAGAAGAGAGCCCTTCATGAAATCCACAAGCCCATCTCCTATCTCCTTCCAGTTAAGCCAAATTATGTCCTCCCCATGAAGTACATCTGATAAACCAAAGACTAAAGTCATGAGAAATAACAACCTTCTGTAATTTTCCATGTAGGGAGTGCAGGAAATATTTCTGCTGCAAAATACCTTTTCATATGCATGAAGGTAAGTCTAACATTGGTTAACTAGAGCTTTTTGAGGATGGGGATGGGTGGGTTGGATAGCATCTCAAGATCTTTAGTGCTTGGCTTTTCTTTTGCAACAAACAGATGCAATATGCTTTGAAGTATTTACTGCAGTACATCCTCCCGTGGTTACCTATTTCCTCTCCTCCCCACTATTGGGTTTTCAAGTTTGTGTAAACTATTTGGGCTTCTTTATTGAACCCGTCTTGGCTTTCTCTTTGAATTTCCTGCCTTTTTGAAGTCTGATTGATTCCTTATGCCAGTATGCTTTGCCAAAGGACTTGAAGGTGCTCCAGTTCTTAAGGTGTTTGCTCCCCTCTTACTGCTTCCACAAAGACTCTGTGACTGTATCCCAAGTTATCTCCCCAAGGCAGTTTTTCTTTTCTTCTTAATCATTGACATTAGTCTGTGTTTATTTCTGCAGTCTCCCCTTGCCAAATGCTGTCATCCATCAGAAGTTAGGCATCAGGTGTCAGTTTTCATGTAGTACCTGGAGGTGATCTTGAATGGCCTCATCCGTTTGGGGCTACGTCCAGATGGGAACTCATTTTCAAATCTGATGACACTCTTTGAAATTACAGGAAAACAGACACCTCTGTCCTTGTATGTATGTATGTATGTATGTATTAATTTATAGCATTTCAAAGCCACTTTTAGGGCAAGTGATCCAGAATATAAGAGTCTCTTTCAGTATTTGTTTTCCTATGACCCACCTGCCATCATTCATGGGCTGAAAGGAATAATAGAATTGGAAGAGGCCCCAAGGGCCATCCAGTCCCAAGGGCTATCCATGGATGAGACCCCCATACCATGCAAGAATACACAAAGGGTTCCTGACAGATGGCTATCTAGCCTCTGTTTGGAAACCTCTAAAAGAAGGAGACCCCACCACTCTCCAAGGGAGTGTGTTCCACTGTTGAATAGCTCATACTGTCAGGGAGTGCTTCCTGATGTTGAGGTGGAATCTCTTTTCCTGTAGTTTGAACCCATTGCCCTTGGTCCTAATCTTCGGAGCAGCAGAAAACAAGCTCACTCCATCCTCCATCAATATGACATCCCTTCAGATATTTAAACATGACTATCATGTCATCTCTTAACTATATCTTCTCCGGGCTAAACATACCCAGCTCCCTAAGTTGTTCTTCATAGGCCATAGTTTCCAGACCTTCATCATTTCGGTCATCCCCCTCTGGATCCCTCAGTGGCTTCCTATTTCCCCCCCGAGTTTTCCTACTGTTGGATGAAATAAAGACAAGAAGAAAGTTGCTTAAGTATAAAGGGGATAAAAGTGAAGCAGAAAGTTGAGTTCTCTAGCATTCATTTCTTCACTTGAATATTTTATCTCATTGTGAAGATGAAGGCTTTCATGGCCGGCATCCATAGTTTTTTGTGGGTATTTCGGGCTATGTATGGCCACATAGCCCGAAAAACCCACAAAAAACTATTTTATCTCATTGTTTGTTCAGGATGACTCTCAGAACAGACCAATAAAAATAAAGACAATTCCAGCTTGCAGGCTTACATTTGAAGTCTAAAAGTTGTGGTGTGTAAACTGGTGCTAGTCCACAAACTAGTCAATTAGGGGGTGCAGTGCATCTCAAGCTATCTGATGTGCAGGACTGGCCATTCCCCCCTCCCCAAATGGGCCAGGAATCAATACCATATTTGTGGTCATGGTTGTTTCCTTCTTCTTCCTATGTCTCCTCTCTCTGCTAGAATGGTTTCTGTCTGCTGAACCTTTGATCCTATCTTCTTTTCCATATTTTTACATACACTTTTTTCATAGTATTCTCAATATGTACCATGATGATCCCTCAACATCTTTATTGAATGAACCATTATTTGTAATCTCTTTTCGCTGGGAATCCCATTTTATTATCTATTGGTCTAACAGCCAGTCATCAACCTTAACATTTCACGTCATCAGAATAGTTGAATGGATTTTAAAAGCAATGTGTAGTTTAACAAACAGAATTTGTATTTGCAAACAACAACAAAAGGGGAAAAATTGAATATTTGATTTATTTTACAGGAAAATTCCAAGACTTAAGTTTGTTTTTATATGTCATTTGTAGTCTCCCTGTCTATGTGTGTGTTTTAAGGCCATATTACAAGGTCAGCCATAACTGTCTCTGCCTGAAAAAGAAACAGGGGGTGGGAGAGAGTTTGGGTTGAGGGGGGGAATGGTAAATGTTTGAAGTTTAATAATGCTTCTACTTAAGCTCTGTCCCAGAACAATCCTTTTTACTACTGCTGAGCTTGAACAGCGAGTTGCCAGTTTTGATCTGCTGCCCCATGGAGCAGTGTCCTATGTGAATTCGAAGGGGTCCCTCCCCCCCAACAACCCGGGAGGCCTGGAAATAAAGCATAGCCTCAGGTAGCCAGATTTCTCCTTCCTAAAGATGTTCCCCAGGCGTCGCCTGAAGCAGTCTTCCTGAAATTGTTTCAGGCAATTGCTCTGGAGCACTATTTCCATGTACCCCCCTCCCTTACTCTACTTTTCTCTCTGTCCAGTTTCCCCATCCATCCATCCATCCATCCATCCATCCATCCATCCATCCATCCTCCTTTCTTCTGGCATGAGGATGAAGCTTTCAAAATCTCATTTGGGATTCCCATTTACTTTTATGATTACAAATTAAAATAAGCAAAAAAAGGGGTGGGAGTGGGAGGGGAAAGGAGGAACTGGCATGGTTTGAAAACAGGAGCTCTTCAAGCAAGACAAAACCCAGTGGCCTTCAAAACTTTTTCTCCATAACCCCCTACCCTCCCTCTCTCTTCTTTTTCACCACATGATTTGAAGGATGTGGACAGTAATTAAAGGACCCCCCTAGATCCTCATTTTCTGTGCCTGTGCCTTTGATCTGGTTTGTGTCGGAGAGCTATTTTCATTGTTCCTGCCTTTTTTCTTTTATTCTCAACCAGTCCCTTTGATGTGAAAAATGATGATCTTCAGTCTCGAAATAAAGATGGGGGAAGGATATATAATATTAAGGGCAGCGGCAAATGGCTCATGTGTATTCATATAGGTATGAGTGGACATATCGAAGCAAGTGAAAAGGAGGGGGGGGACTTGAACGAGTTTTTAAAATATCTTTTAAAAGGTGAAGGTAAAGGATGCGTTGAATCTCAACTCTTTTGTGAGTTGCCAGAAGGTGGTTGGTAGCCACGTTCCCTCTTCCCCTTGGTTAAACATCTAACATTTTTGAAATTTAAAAAAATTCTTTAAATGTGAGGTTTATCACTACATGTAATCTGGAGGGAGTTTGGCCTAATTGTTCCCACATGAGAGAGCCAATGTGCTGGAAAAGAACAGCCGAGTTCATTCTGACTGGCTTCACTTGGCAGACGCAGTGGGAGTGTAGCAATACTGTTTATTAGTGTACGTTAATAAACTTATAAGAGATCAGCTGCAGGTGGTAGCTGAAGGAAATGTTAATTCAGGTGGGTTAGATAGCAACGTGAAGGCCATTAGTAAAAATTAAAGGGGCAAAAGGGTGGAGTTTCCTATCCTGTAGACACCAAGCCACATTTAATTCTCTGCAGGCTGTTGAACTTTCTGTGTGTGTGTTTAAGTCTGAAGGGTGTTGGGGGGGCCTTGGCCTCCATTCTTTTAGTCCCAGTGGGGCTGATGGAAATTGCATCCCCTCCATCTCCCTGTTTGCCACTAGGCTATCCATTCCCTTGGGTGAAAGCAGGTGGTGTTTATGCAGACTTCTATCTTGGCCTGGAGGTTTTGGTCAAAATGAGAGCACCTTAAAACCATTGCTGCTGATGTCTGTGTGTGGCAGGGACATTGGACCCCAAACTGCTTATCTATGCAAACTGCCCAGAGAATACTGGGAGGTAGTGCATTTCCCATCTGTCCTAGCCTCACCCCCATCCCTGAAGTTGCTTGATAACAATAGATTGCCACTTTTCCTGCCTTTGAATATGTTAAAAATTGACAAAGGGTGCACCCACTCGGTAGAAATAATGCAGTTTGACATCACTAAGTGCTGTGGCTCCATCCTATGGAATCCTGGGTGTAGCTTTACAAGGACTTCAACCTTCAACCCCAAAGAATGCTGGTGCCTCTCAAAACTCCAAATCCCAGGATTCTGCAGAATGGAGCCGTAGCAGTTAAAGTGGTGTCATACTGCATTATTTTCAGTGGTTCCCAAACTTTGGTCCATCTGGTGTTTTTTACTTTATTTCACAGAATCGCTGACAGTTGGCCAAGCTGGCTGGAGTTTCTGGGAGCTGAAGTCCAAAACACCTGGAAGACCAAAGTTTGGGAACTACTGGTAGATGCACCCAAGGAATTGGGCAGTATTGGATATGGTAAAGGCAGCTCAGGGAATAAGTTCTGTGTTCCATTTACAAGGGGCATTTGAAATTAAATACAGTCGTCCCTCCTCACTCACAGATCTGAGATCCATGATCTCGAATATCTGCGGAGGGGCGACCTGTGCTATTTACAATAGTGCTCATGCCTGGCGCACCCCATTCAAGCCTATGAGGCTTGAATATGCATGAGCCTCCATTTTCGCAGGGGAGTCTGGAATAGATCCCCCACAAAAATGGTGGGCCAACTGTACACTGAAAAACCGAGATGGTGAAGATGTGGGTTTTAAACATCTCCCACCTTCTCTGCTTAGCTGTGTTGACTGGAGAATTCCAGGAGGTGCACTCCAAAATTTTTTTCCAAGCTCTCCTCTAGCTACTTTTAAAACTCCTTTGAGAGCAAAATGTTTTTTTGGGAGGAAAGTTATTGCAAGTATTGTTGCAAAGATAAATGGTCACATACACTATTTACTTGTCATTCATCCCTTCTAACAACACTTTGAGACAGCTATTTTGTGCCAGGGAGTTGGAGGAGTTTTAAAAGCAGGCTGTGGGTTTTAGTTGGAGTGGGCTGCAGATAAAAATGCAGCTCCAGTTTCCCCATCTCCCCATTCTTTCCAGGCCTTCAGAACTGCAAATAAGGGATCATTCAGACATGGGATTTTTTAGTGCAACAAGGCAAATCATCTCGCTCACACATTCTGGCTTTATTATTCACGTTATGGAAGTGTATCGATGCACATCTGTGCGAGTTCAGTTGCTGACATGTGCAAGCATTTGAATAAAGATGGAGCCAGCAGTGCAAATGCATTCAGAACCCCTTGTTTGAAATGCAGCATTTTATCCAGGTCTACTCGCATCGGTTATCCACACTACTAATGGTGTGGATCTTTTTTTTAAAACTCGGGGAAAAGCACGATATTGATTATCCCAGATTATAAGTGGGTATTTTGGCAGCCCCCTCCCCAAAACATAATCAGGAGTATTCGGGATCCATGTGGACAACGGAGATTTAACCCAGATTCATCCTGGATGATTTTCATAGTGTGAATAAGAGTTTCCTTCTGGTCTTTGCTATAGGGAGAGCAAGAGGACAGGTTGGGGTAAGGCAGGAGGTTCTGTAGCAGGAGTGTGCAATGACAGCAGTGAGTCTGGAGGCCAATTTCCAGCTTGCAGTATCTTCATGGTTAGCCCAAATGCCAACTCTCTCTGAAATGAAAACGAAGTAGATGGAGTCTGTCTTTTGTTTTGTAAAACATGTTGTGTTTAGCAGTGTAGAGGCCTGAGTGTTGGACTAGGACACTGGGAGACCAAGGTTCGAATCCCTGCTCATCACATGATACCCACTGAGTGACTTTGGGCAAGTCCCACTCAGCCTCAGAGGAAAGCAGAGACAAACCCACTCTGAACAAATCTTGCAAAGAAAACCCCATGATAGGCTTGCTAGAGTTGCCAGAAGTCAGAAGTGACTTGAAGACATACAACAACAAACAACAGTCCAGTGCAGGAATGGCAATGCACATTTGTTGTCATTGTTTTGATTTTGGCCACTTGGACATGGATACCTTCTTGGTGACCTGGGGCAAGTCACACTCACTCAGAGGAAGGCCATGGCAAACCTTCTCTGAACAAATCCATGATATGTTTCCCTTAGGGCTGCCATAAATCAGAGGTAACTTGAAGACAAGCCAGAACAATAACTAATTTGGCCCTAAAAACATGCCAGTGTGTGATATACCATGCCTAGCATTTGAACCGGAGCAAGTATGCAATTGGAACAGCTACAGTCTTGCATGGTATATATCAGTCCTTTGTGGATTATGTCACCATCACTAACTTTCTGTGTGTATGATTGATAACACATAAACAAATGTGGTCTATAGGAAGATGTTTCAAGATGTTTCAATAGATTTCTAACTGCATGTGCCTTAACCTTAGTTGCCAGAAACTCATGTTTATTTGTGTGCATTTGTGTGTATCTTTGGCTTTTCTTTTTTCTATTTTTTAAATTTCTTTCCTCTGGCTGCTTGCTCTTTAACTTCTGTTCTCTTTGGCCCTTATCCCTATCCCTTCATTGTGCATCTATGTTTTTTCCTTTGGAGTCTGTATCCATCTGCTCTGCAACTGACAGCTCTTTCCTTCTTCTCTCCATCCCTATTTAGCTCCAGGAAACTTTTCAGAGACACAGCTGCCTTGCTTCCTTGCTGGCTTTCATTCTTCCCCCAACCTTGCATGAGGGTGCTTGTGTGTAGACTTCACCCCTATTTCTCTATCAAATTTACCCCTGTGGTGAGGTCCTGGACTTTCACATATTTCAGCACAATGTGAGGTTGCCCTGGATATGCAGAAGCCAAGGCAAGATTATTACTATGTAGTTCATTTGGTGCAATGACTCCAGTCCCCTCACCAGCTGGGGGGCCCAGTACTGAAAGAAAACAGTATAATTTGCTTTTTCTTCTTCTTTTCCCCCCAAATGTACCATTGCTTCTATTATCATCAACATTTTGTATGCCACACACTTGAGCAAAGACATATTTGATCAGATTTTAGGTCTTTGTACAGTTAGAAATAAATAAACAGTTAGTTTATACTACTTTATCTGCCATGGCTCAGTCCTGCAGAATCATGGGCTTTGCAGTTTGGTGATGTATTCATATTCTGTGATAAAGAATTAGGTTTCCTGGCTGAGTGGAGATTTGAGACTCATAGATAAATCACACGTGTACAGAAGGGAGGGTCCTATTTTGGGAAGTGCTCCAGGGCCCCAGCTACCTTAATCTAGCCTTGGCAGAAGCCCTTGTTTTTCATTTGTGGGAGATTCCTTTTCACTTCTACAGTTTGCTAGAAGAGGAAAATATGATATACACATGGAAAGAAGTGTGCAGATGTAAAAGGGAGTTTCTCTAATGTTTCCCATTGCTTTCCTAAGTCACCAGCATTTGCTAGGTAACATAGATTCTCATTGTTGTAAGGGGATTTTGTAATCTTTCACCTGCAGTTAAGATAAAGACTGATATTCCTTTCAATTATTGATCAAAGCTTTCAACTCACAGCTTCTTGCAGTCTGCTAAGTGCAACTAGCTCTACTTGTCTTGTAAGCTTTCTGTGCAGGGGTATATTTTGGTGTGTGTGTGTGTGTGTGTTTAAAATGGGTAAAGAACTTCTGGCCCTCCAGATATTTTGTGCTGTGCAATAGGCTGCCTGGGGCCTCTGGGATTTGAAGTCCGTTCTTGTATTAAAACGAGTGATCCGCAATGTGAATACACTTGAATCTATCTTTACAAGCAAATGGCAATACATTATGTGAATGTATATTGTGTACAACAACCCTGACACCGCTGTTATAACTAAAATAAATAGATAAATAGATAAAAAATTTCAGAGGGCTCAGTTTTGAGGTGAAGTGATGGGTGAGCACTTGATTCTTCTCCCAGTTGCTCCTTCTCAAAACTGATCCCTCCCTGCCCAACTCTTTTCCCTTTACAGGGTGAAGTTCTACGGATGATCTGGAGTTGAGAAAGACCATAGTCCT
Organism: Sceloporus undulatus; assembly: GCF_019175285.1. NCBI lineage: Eukaryota > Metazoa > Chordata > Lepidosauria > Squamata > Phrynosomatidae > Sceloporus > Sceloporus undulatus. The sequence goes on along the minus strand of NC_056529.1, from coordinate 14,068,621 downwards.
GTTTCCTTATGCCAAATTCTCATTTCCTTTTAAGAGCTCTCTTTCTCTGTGTATGCAATGAAAAACAATGCTAGGTCATTGCTACACAAATATGAATGTTTTATAAAGTAATGGTGGAGAACATGCACCCTGCCATCAGCACTAGCCAAAATAGGCAAAAATGTGGGATGATAGGAGCAGCAGCCCAACTAAACTTGAGTAGAAACAAGGTTCTTTTCTATGTTATGAGCCAAACTACATGTTATGACAGAGAAATAGATGGAAATGCATTAATTCATTTCCATCTTTTAGTTCCTCGCCCACCCCCAAAACAGCTAAGGATGTGCATTCTGATTTGGGACTTTAGAAGGTGGTGTGTATGTGTGTGTATGATGTGCAGTGCTCTTTCCATTTGTACCGTTTTTCCTCTGAAGGTGTTTCCCCAACAGTTATTTGCCACAATAGTAGATATATACTGTACAGGCATTTCTGAAATATACAGTCAGCTATAGTGATTTTGTTTATCTTATTTTTTTTTATGGATGAAGCTATTTTAACTTTTTTTACAGTAGGCGTTGTTGAATACTGCAATATGAAATGCCTGGCATCTTTTAAAAATGATATTTAACCAGTTTAGAATCCTACAAAACATTTTGTGGCATGGGGGGAAAGCGAGAGAGCACAGATATTCACACAAAGACGTTTTACAAGTAGGAAAACCAAGGCAGAGACTAGTTATGTGATTCCTATATAATCCATGATTTTCTCTCTCTTTAGCTTGCCAGACTGACCTTGGCGATATCCTCCCCATTCGTCACTGGTTCTTCAGTTTACTTTGTGAACATGCTGCTGCAACTACGGTTGCCAAAGTAAAAATTGATGAAAGCTCCTATACATTTAATGGTTGTGCAGAGGAGGGAATTTCACCAAGTATTGCTTGTTGTCTGGTTGCATGATAAGGAAAACCTGCTGAAATTCCTTCTTCTGCACAACCATTAAAGGTACTGGAGACCCCTCCAGTTTTCAGCATGGCAACCCTAGCTACAACTGCCCCCGCCTCTGCCGTTGCTTACAATTTGTGTCCCCAGACCATGCAGAAGGCCCTCCAGCACATGAAGACATGTGGAAATGCCTCATCGCCACAAGCATCCCTATCCTGCCTCCAAATACCTCTGTTTTCCTCTGCAGACCCTCTCTAAATGGTATTTGGCTTTGCAACCACCATTCCCCCTGCCAGCCCTTTCCCCTGTTAACATTTTCCATATCCTTCCATTAGAATACCTTTATTGATACTGGCATTTTTCTTCTCTCTTTCTCCACCTCCTTTTCTTTTCCTACTTTCCATCTTCCAAAAAATTAGGCAGCATCTGATGGCTGCAATAACACATTTGTATACCCCACCCCCTAAACCCATAGATCTTGACTCACATCTTCATGTGTGGGTGAGCTCACATATTGAGGTTAGTTGGGAAAGGTGATCTCTGTACATTCCCAAAGGAGGGAGATGGAGACAGAGCCTTGTCTATATTCCCTAATCTGGCAACTTGAGTTCCAGCTGTGCAAACTCAAAATCTTTGGAAGAAAGAATGATGGACAGACAGCTGTAAGTTACTAGAATCCATGCTCTATCTACAGGATACATGAGAAGAGTCTATGTACAAACAGCAGCAACACTTCATTGTATCATGGTGATTGTCAAAAATTGTGTTTATAGTCTGGATTTATCTTCTGCTGTGATTTGGTTAGAGGACCGAGTATTTCAGCAGCTCCTGCTAGCGCTATTTCAGCTATGGAGCCATCACTATTCACATTATTTCTGACTCTTATAAATTGACTGTAAAATCTGTTTACTCAGAGTGAAACACCACAGAGCCAGGAAGCGACTCCGATGGACACTGTAGCATTGGCTTCCTGTCAGTTTATACCAATTTGGCCTCACTGTGTTTCCACTGAGTCTAGTGGAATTTATTTCTGATCTTAGAGGCTCACTGGTTAGAAGAGTTGTGTCAGGGTAACTGTTCAGCTGTTTGGGTTTTTTGTTTCCCTTTTTTCATTTTGAGCTTGCGTTTTCTTTGCATTTGTTGAGGATTGATTCCTGTTGTACAAATGGCCACTCTGGTTTTTTTTGTTTTTAAAAATATTTTAACTCAACAACATTGAGATCTGAACTATCACCATTTGTTAACTTGGAATTGTTTTACCAATTTCCATATTCCTCCTTGTTTTGCAAAAAATCATCATCATAGATTTTCAGAGGATTTGAATTCTACTCCTCAAACTAAAATCATGGAGGAATTGAAAGGGAGAGAGGAATGGGAATAAAATGGGGGCCAACGAGAGAGACAGGAGCTAGTAATAATGGGACAATAGCTCAGTAGACCAAATGCTTTGGTATCAGATGATGTCAGGTTAAGTCCCCAGCATTTCTAGAGATCACTAGGTAAGATTCTTGTTTGAAATCCTGGGGAGCCACTGCTATTCAGTATACATCACGTTCAACTGGATCAGATAAAGGATAAAGTCTGTCTTTAGGCAATGGGAAATAATGGCTGGAGACAGTGTGTCCACCTGTATCCCGAGTTCCCAGGAAGTACAGTGGGCCTTCAGTATCCATGGGGGAACCGTATATTTAAAGATGGCTGTCAGATAGCCCTTCAGTCTTCCCTTCTCTAGACTAAACACACCCCTCAACTTCATAGGGCTTTGTTACCACCTTGTTGCCCTCTTCTGGACATGCTCCAGCTTCCTTCTTAAACTATGGAGATTATCACCCTGCCCTTTACCATCCTTTCCTCCCTTGCTCAGTGCAGGATGTAAACTTTAATACAGTATGTGGATTTTATCGTACACCTCTGTGCCCAGCAGGAGGCATCCCATGCCATATCCAGGCATTCCATACTCGATCCGGACGTCTCTCACACTTTTTGAAAGAACAGCATTTTCCTCCCTCAACATCTGTTTGCCTTGGTCCTATGCAGGTGTTGACATAGTGCTTAAGGTATTCTCCTCAAAGTCTCTGCTAAATGCCCATGCTTCTATCTCTGTTTATGCTCCTTGCTAATGAGCTCATGAGAAGAGTTAGCAATTACAGCTAGCAAGCTACAGAGGCCTTATACACTTCACAGTTATAACACTATGATTCCACTTTAACTGGCACATTGGCATCCTGTGGAATCCTGGGTTTTGTAGTTTGATGAGACACTATTTCTGTCTGGCTGAGAATTCTGGATATCACTCCCTAAACTGCAAATTCCAGGATTTCATAAGATGTTGCCATGGCAATTACAGTGAAATCATAGTGCTATAATTCTGCAGTGTGAAAGAGCCCTAGATCAATATTTACTTCCCTTAGCACTTACTTCCCCTCAAAATTATCATTTGCCCTTTAGACCATGTACTCTAGCAGAGCACATGACCCTAACTATCAGGGCGGTGGAGTCAGTACATCACACCTTCAGCTCTGACTCCCCTATTTTTTTAGTATCTAACTCTGGCTTCTTCAAAAAGGATAATTTTATATTAATTGATAATAACAAATTTACTATAATTAAATGGTATCACAAGACATTTCATCACCGCCGTGGGAATCATCAGGCGACCTGAATAGCACATAAAATATATTTATTTAGGTATAAAATAAGAATATAGAATGATTTATTTATCATACATTGTTGCAATGTTATAAGTTTTTATTTTGAAGCTGGAATTGGAGTTATACATTTCTACCAACTCCAACTCCACCCCAAATGGCTTCCAACTTTTATTCCATGGCTCCAATTCCGTGGTTCCATTTCCAACTCTACAGCCTTTCTAACTACACAAACAAAAATTGCCTTAACTTAAAAGTCAAAAGCTCAAGCTATTTAATCTCTTCTATGAATCCCAGCAAAGTGCCCCCTGCTTACTCACCCTGTTAATGGGTTACTAACCACAGGAAGACCTCAGAGCCCCTTTCAAGTATTTTATAATTTTATAATACTAAGTCATCAGAACCTGTTTCATTTACTTAAGAGTAGAGATGTCTGCAAAGAGCCTGAGTTCAGGCACTGAGAATAATGTCAAATTTATAGAGACAGATGGGCCTACAATTTGCTGAAGGGCATAAATGGGAGCCAGGGTGCCCTAAGGCTCTCCTTTTTGACAACATCATCACATGGTATTCAGTGCAACACATCTGTTGCCTTTTCCAAAGGTTGCTTAGAATTAGGTCATTGGAATGGAAATTGTGTGAATTTGCTTCGACCAGTCAGTGGTAAGGAAAGTGCACCTTGTTTGTCATGCGTGGTCCTCAAATCATTCTTGTGCCCCCCCCCAATATCTCCATGCATCTCCATTGCTGAATTAGAGGGGAGAAACGACCAGAAATGGCTGTTAGTAGTCCAAGCCTGTATTTTGGGGTCACTGTTGGCCCTTTCACTATATTTCGGGACCTTTGTTACCCCCTTCAGGCCTTGGTGCAGCTTCCTTCCTCATCTGGTCACTTTGGGGGCAATCACACAGCCTCTTGTTCTAACTTGCAAAATAAAAGCAACCACAGTCATTGTTTGATCTTCAGTTGGTTGAAAGTGCTGGGCGGAGGACAATAAAAAAGGAGAATTTTGCAAGATGGATTGTGCCCAAGACATTGCACAGAACGGTACCACTGTCTTGCTATCTTTGCAAGAAGTCAGTCAGTCTCTGGGGGGAAAAGTTTGTTTAGAGGTGAATGCCCAAGTATATAATGGAATTTTGAAAGGAAAGGAGCTTCTTTTTTTAAAATTTTAATTAGAAATCAGAAGAGTAAGAGAATTGAAATCTGCTTCACTTGAAGGTTTTGTTCAATGCTGGAATTCTCCTTAATAAGCCGAAACATTCCAGGGCTGCCTCAGTTAGCGGTTGGGTGCAGAAGCTTTACTCAGGGGGTAGACATCTTAATGCGCCTGTAATTATCATGTAATTATTTTGTAATGTGGGATCAAAATTTTTGCATATATGGCATTCTTTCATGAAACTTGAAAATAGTGGTAGCAAAAAAAAGTTTTGATTCATTAAATCGCAATCTAGGCATTTTCAGTATGTTAAAAGAAGCAGCTCTTTCCCTTCCAACCGCCCCTCTCAATCCCTCCCTTCTTTATATATACACAAATATTTTGAAACACTTTCATGGCAAGTAGCTTCAAGGTAAATAGAATAATTTAATCCTGTTTCGTTGAATATTTATTAGTTTCCTTGTTGGTAAAACTACCTTTCAACACAAGTGTCAAGTGGGTTGCAATTATCATCAAAGCTGGTAGGTACAAATAACGGATGGTCTGGTCGGTGAGAGCTAGGCACATTTGTTTCATAAAGGGAAAATCTCATGGCAGTGAAGCTGTTTCTGGGTGCTAATGCCTGCTTTCTGTCTCTGCCATTTAATTTCTCAGAAATAGATCTATAAAAGGACTGCCTTTGACAAGCAGACTGGAAGAATCAATTAACTCTAGTTGTGCTCCTGGATATAAATTACTTTTATTCTTGATATAACATTATTTTTAGGCTACCTTTAAGGGTGGCTATGATCTCAAGATCTATTGATTGACGAATTAACTACCTTAGGTTGTGTAATGGATTTATATCCCACCTTTGGATGCAGATGCTTTTGAGGGGGCTCACAATCAGTGGTAAACTACATCTGCCCTCCAGCCAAAAAGAATAAAAACCACTGAAAATGCAAATTAAAAAAATGACTCAGAATTACAAAAAGGACAGAGGAATTAATGTGTTAGAACTGAGGGCCTATACGCACTGGCCAGAAGTCCTGTGCTCCCCCAACCTTGCATCATCTTGTCTGAATGATGCAGGCCATTAACCTCAGGCCAGGATCAGGTAGACTGGACATGGATCCAGTGGACTGAGTTCAATCCCAGCCCCAAAGGCCCTTAATTCAGTCTAAAAAGACTGTCTGCAGCAGAATATCTCTGAAACTGCACTGTGACAGCGGGCAGACCGGATGGGCCTCCACCTTCACTGAAGACCACCATTATGGCCTGTGACATGGAAGGGATCACCTGGCCATGGGTGTGTAGCCAGGTGCCCTGTTTCCACCCTTATGGGCCACAGCTGGGGTCTTCAGTGAAGATGCAACAGAGGAGGCATGTATGGGGTGCATGGTGGCAGAGGGTCCATAGCATAGTGTGCGCATGTAAATAGCCACCTATCACTACACTAGCCTGGGGACTGACCCAAGTAAGAACCTAGGTGAGGATAACATAGGCACAGATCCTGCCCATCTGCTTAGGGCCTAAAATGGTCCTGGTACTTCCCAGTGGAACTGCAATTCCCATCATCCCCAGCCAGCATTATTATTGACTATGTTGTGTTAGAGTACTGGTAGATATGATCTAGCACATCTGGAAGGATGCCAAGTTGAGGAAGGCTATTCTAGAACAGTGGTTTGAAGGCTGGGGAATTATTTTATTCCAGAAAGTTGGTTTTTCTTCCCACATCCTGCAAGTAATTGGTCTCTTAGAGTTGTGAAGCCCTGGACTGGGATGGGGGAGGAAGAGAAAGAAAATAGCAGGCAATCCCTCCTTTCTTTACTTTATAAATAAGCCTGCACAAGATACCTGCATTTAAAAAAAACAAACCCTTGCCTGCTAAAAAGCATTTTTCAATTGCATTCCAGAAACAATCCTGCAATAATTTTTAGTTACAGACCTTTTGTAATGACTGGCTGTTTGGGAGGAGAAGCTGAAACCTGCCAATCTTTCAGCTTAGCCAGAGGAGTCGATCTTCTTTCCCTTCATCTGCTGAAGCCTGATGGAATAGCTGATGCCAGATGATGGAGGGAGGAGACGATGGCATTGGCTTCTCAGCAAAGCTAATGGTGGGTGACCATGCTTCCCTTTGCTGCCTCTGCTATAGCCCCATGAAACAGCAACCATTCACTTTTATACATTTTTTATAGATATTCTTGGATAAGTCTGGCAATTTTTGTAAAAAAAATAACTGATGCCAAAGGACCTGGGTTGATAGATCTTTGGTCCTTTCCCTCAAAGGAATACCAAGAGAGTAGACGTATGCATTTTCTTAGCCTTGCCGATGCTCACTCTCACATCGCACACCCACCATTTCCCATAGTTCCCTCCTCATCCAAAAATCCAAAATCCAAACATGTACACACTAAGATATTATACATATGGATCATAAAATTAGGCTATTGGTTCTTCTTCTCTGGAGGTCTTCAAGGAGAGGTTGAGCAGACATTTATTAGAGATGTTCTTTATGATTTTTACATGATGCAAGAAGCTGGACCAGATGACCTACAGTAATGTTGCTTTGGAAGGGTGGCAAAAGGAGGGTATTGCCCCCAAATAAGGATCCCCCTCGATGAGTTTTTCCTGTAGTCACCATATATCTAGAATTACAGTCACTTAAATCTTCAGCTGATAATTTAGAAATATAGTTTTGGTTTCCAAAGGAAATGGGCAGGTACTAGCAGGGACCTCCTCTGAGATTCGTTGGCTAAGCAAACCCTATGAAATTTATGGAGGTCACCATAAGTTGATAGATGACTTGAAGGCACATAAACACACCCAAAGTTATCAGGAGAATGCAAACACAGCAACAGAAGAGTCCTAAGTCTTACTCTCTGCAATGCTAGAAATATGGGGAGTGAAGGAAAATTTCATGGGGGCCAGTATTCTTGGGGGGGGAGGCTTGATTTTTCTCCCCCACCATAACTACACCCTTGAGTACTAGAACTCTTCCAACTCTGTGGCTCTAATTCCTGTTTAATTCTCATGACTTCAGAACATTTTTCTACTTATGGAATATCAAAGCTGAAGCAACCATTTCCGAATATTGTTTTTATATGCAAATCCATAGCAATCAATTAGGATCAAGACTTCAAGCCATTCTTAGATTTGTTCTATTTCTATAACTGGCCGAAATTAGTCTTGGAACAATATAGCAATGAACCATCCTTTATAATACAATCTCTCTCCTTGAAAGCTGCAGTTGTATAATTTTAAAAGTCTGGGATACATTTTTTATGCATTCATAGATTTCTGTTGACAAAAGCAGAGTGCTTTTCTTTATTACCTCTATCAAATATGTGTGTGTTTGAAAAGGTCATTTTGAAAACAATATAAGGGATGAGATTCCATCACAAACAACTGTACTCTTCCTTTCCAGCATGAATTACCATCAGTTTGTGTTACTACTGATGCCTCTTCATCTGTACATCTCTTCCCTGGCATTTGCAGCTGAGAGACAGGATATTCTTTTTAGATGCCCAATTTGTCTTAGGATCATCCAGTTGGTGACATCTATTGTATGGAGTTTCTATCGACCGTACACTTTGGAAATGAGTGAAATATAAATGTATTTCATTGCCCCAGTGTGTATTAGGTTTGCACAACAACATTTTTAATGGAAGACAATAGTTTAATGTTGCTGTTTCTCGTTGCATGGGGAGCTTATTCATTTTTATTTTATTTTATTTTAAAAAATAAATCTTTCATTATCGAGCTTCTAGAAATGAAGGATTCATTTCTTTGGCAATAATAGATCTGTCTTGGAAACAAGAGGACTTAATTTGGGATTCTTTCATGGTTTGTGGGCTTGTGTCCCATGTGGAAAAAAGGCAGTGGGGGGAGGAAACAGACTTAGTGAGGGTGGTTGAAAATGTTCAGCCGTTCTGTTCTTCAGTAGCAATAAGTCTTGCTTTTCTAGTGTACCTTTGTATATTTCTGTATACCATTCTGAGGAACTGTGGAGTCTGAGTATTGATTTCTTTTTTAAAGAAGGAAGGAATCTCCTTGGGGATAGTCCTTGTATTTGTATAAAATGTCTCCTAATAAAAGGTGAGGGTGTTGGGGGAGGGTTGTAGATGGAGATTTTGTTATGGGAAACCTCAAGGAGAGCAAGAGCTCAGATATTATATTTTATGCTCTCTCTCTCTCTCTCCAAAGTATTTGTGCCCAGATAATTACAATACACAGTCTTAAGACAGAGATGCAAAGAGTCTTTCAGGCTTTTCAACACACACACACAAACATGCTGAGAGGTTTCTGATTTCCCCCTGTGTCTGCAGTTCTTTGTGTTCAACAGAATTTTTCTCTGATGGATCTCCTTTTTTATGGGAGCAGCATTTGGGTGATACAAGAAGTTGTGGGATGCCAGTGGTGGAGCCCAGAGATTGCTCTCGCATCCTTATCCCATCCTTAACCCATGCATGACTGTGATGGCATAAAAGGCTTTCAAATTGTAGCACCGATCCCAACAATAACCTGTCATTAAAGCGGCATTGCATTAATGTGAACTTACATTAATGCAAAATGCTGGCCAATGTCGCTTTAATGACAGGTTAATGGCGGGATAATGATGGACTCTGAGTGACTTCATCTGAAAGGATGGGAACATGACAGGACAGGGACAGGATGTCCATCATTTGATAATCTCCATTGTCTGTGCCAACAAATTCACCAGAATCATTCTGAGAACAATGAAGAATTGGATTCCTTCTCAGTCAGTAAAGAACTTGGATTGCTCTTCAACTGGAGCAATTTAGAAACAACACAGATGTCAATTTAATGTATTAATTTAGTACAGATCTTCTCATCAAATATTGTGATTGTGATACTGATGCTCAGGAAGTAAAGCTAGTAACATTCACCAGCAGTACCCCAGCCATTGTTTGATGGCTTTAATATTCTTTGATGGGTCTTGGTTAGTTTTAGTGGGCTCAATGTAAAGTATGGACCTTTGAGTCACCTTCTGATTTAGGGTGACCCCATAGATTTGACAAAATTTTCTTAGGCAGGCAGTACTCAGAAGTGGTTTGCTATCACCTTCCTCTGAAATATAGCATATATATGGTATACCTTGGTAATTTTCCATCAATATACTAACCAGACCTGACCCTGTTTAGCTTCTGCTGGAAGTCAGATAGCAATAACAATACAATGCAGAACAGTTTGAAGCATCCTTAAAATTGCCCAGAATGTCCCAAGGTGATGTTGTGTTGGATCGCTCTGGGGCATTATGGGTACATGCTCTTCAAAGTTCTGGGAAAGTGAGGGGACAGTGATGAGCATTATTGTGGCACTAGGGCTTCAAAGAGACCGGTACTGAATGTGGGGCCTGGTTGCCAGATGATATACCTATTTCTGCCATCACAAGGGGAGAGGATCATCATGTTGTGAGCTGGCATTTTAAAAGGCTGAGAGACTGCGCTGTGAACCAGAAGGTCATCAGTTCAGTTTACACCAGCTGCCACCAACTCAGCAACTGGCCTTAAGGAGGCCATGCATTCTCAGCTCCCAACTGAAATGTGGATGCACTCTTGAAATACGAGCTGAGCTTTCTTTGTAGTAAAAATTATCAAGAACCAGGGATGTAAACCAGGTGAACATTCTTAGCTATGCACATGTGAAGAATTAGTAGGGGTTCAGCATTTTGTTAAATTAGGTGAATTGCCGGAAGTACGCTTTACCATGGATAAAATGTGCCTGTGATTAATTGATCAGTATATTTTTTTAGTACAGGTAGCTTCATATTTTACTACAGGAATAAGAAAGAAGATACTTACCTGGAATGATTGGGAGAAAAGGCAGAACATAAAGCTTCTGATTAAAAATTTCCCAGCTAGTTCTGGATGAATTCTAAGTTGATCTGGTTAAAAAACAAGAAGCCCATTGCTTAATTTGGAGGGTATGTAAGTAGGTCTACTGTTTGTATAAGTCTGCAACAATGGTAAAATATTCAGTTTTATTGAACTCTTATGGCAACACCTCCCTTAATATGGTATACTATAATGATAATTAATGCTGGGAATATATTATCAGGTGTTCTCTAATGCACTTTTGATGAGCTTTAATGATGTTTGATTTTTGTTTTAAAAAACCCTCCCTGTCTCTTTTGAGCTTCATTGTAGTAATGATGGTTGACTCCATCCATAAAAGACCCAAACAAACGGGTTCAAAGATTTTATGAATTCACTACATAGCTTCCCACAACCTTCAGTTTCTGAAGGGAGTCAGAAATCAGAATTAGGTTTTTTTTTAAATAATTGTGTCCAGTCTGTGTTGTTTAGCGAACCTATCTGATTCACACTTCACAGATTAATATGTAGATTGAAACATAACTCTCCTGAAATTTTCTGATATGCTTCTCAGATCAGAACAGTCTCCAAAATGCATTAAAATATGTTTCAGAGTAAAATGTGTACAAAAATTGTGATGGCATAGGTTCTTGTAATTTCAATGTCTTGCTCACTCAGAAATAAATTACCGATTGATGTATCACCAGCAGAGATGGATTTATGACTGAATATGTGAAACTGATGTGGGTTGGAAATAGCCTGATTGGACTAATGAAGCTTTTTGTTTAAGAAATGCGATATAAATACAAAAAAAAATTAAGAAAGAAAACAATACATGTGAATGAAGGAAGGAGTGGTTGTGTGTCAATGGCAAGCAGAAGCTGATATCTTATTAGTGATTTACATAGACATTAGTGCACCTTACTTATTTGTGGGTTCCCTTTTCTGATGGGATGCACAGGACTATTACTTCAATGGCCATTGTGGTCCATTCAAAAACCTCCCAACACCTGACAGGTAACTTGTGCAGGTGGAGGGAGTTGCTGCTGTCTCTTGTTGGTGAGGAGGGGTAGTAACTTAGATTATCAAGATCTGGCTGTTCTAAGCTTCCAGGGGAAAGAAAATGTGAGTCCACCATCTTTTCTCTTCTCCAACCAAGCTGAGACCACCCACTTCTCCATGGTCTGCATTGTCTCCCCCCTCCAACTCCTCACTAAGTGAGAGCACCACAGATCTCTTCTAGGATTTGACAACAGCCAGGTAGTAGGAAGATACAAGAGATGCAACCTGACAGCTTCTGGAAAAGATCTTTCATCTTCTTGGAACATCCTCCAAGAGGATGAAGGATCTTTTCCAGAAGCTGTCAGCTTCCATCCTTTGTATTTGCAAAGTCCTTATTTGAATAATTCCTGCCTGTCAGTGCATACTATATTGAGCTAGATGGACCAATTCTCAGATAGGGTCGTTCTTACGTTCCTGTTATTTGTTCTTCAGCATTGTTTCTCCACATACACTACATAGTTTTGATGAAGCACTGTTAACATACTGTTCCTATGAATGCACAATTTCACATACAAAAGCCCTCAGGTTCAATCTCAGGTGGAGCTGAAAGAAATCCTTGCCTGAAACCGAGGGAACTGCAGCCAGTTACTCTTCATTAATGCTTCTCAACCAGGGAGTTTGCAGATGCTGTTGTATCTTAGTTCCCAAGAAGCCCCAGCTGACATGGCCATTGTTCAGAGATTGTGGGAGTTGGTGACATACAACATTTGGAGCCTCCTGGTTGAGAATTACTGCTGTGGATAACAGGAGGCTAGAAAGGGTTGCCAATTTCAGGGTCTGACTGGTTATCCAGTTTTTATACATCATCTCCAAGAAGGAGAGAATGGTATGAAATCTCCAGTTTTGATGGATTCAGCTCTGGCCAAGAAGAAAGAGGTGTGTGCAAGTCTCCAATTCAGCTAGCAGAACAGCAGCTTGTTTTAATGTACAAGGCTTATTTGATTTGTTGCTGCAGCTTACAAAGAGTATTCAAGGGGTTTATGTATTTACTTAGCCTCTGCCTTTCCTCTCAGTTGTTGTGGCATCAGGGCTCACCCTCTGATCTGATCTGCAACCACCTTCTGCCTAGAAGCAAGTAGACTAGATTGAATGTTCCTTATCTCATCTCATTAAGTAAATGAGAAGAACTAATCCCATCATTTCATCTTGATCTGGGAACAGTCCCTTTAACTAGGATTTTTGTCTTAATTTCCAAATGTAAAATATATTCTGTGTGTACACATTTGTGTATTTATTTGAATGACAAGTTGAGAGCAGCTGTGGTCAGTACTTTATGCAAAATGCTTAATGGGATAACCAGGGGCTGATCTTAGATCTCAGGTTTTGGACTTGAAACCTCAGGGTCTGAGACAATTTTGAACTGACAGCTCTAGGGCTAGAGAAACTATAGCTCATTACTAATGTAGGAGAAATGAAGCACATTCTTAGACGGTCCCAGTTTTTCATGTGTCCACTGTTCTGGTCAAATAGATTTCAGCTAGCACATTTGGAAGGGATCACTGCATTAGACCCTGGAGAGCTGATGTTAGTAAAAGTGAGCAATGTTGTGCTAAGTAGGTAGATCAGGAGTCAGGACTCAGCCTTATGAAAAGCCAGCCTTGTGAGTAAGAGGTGACACTGAAAGCAGTTAGAGACCTGAAATGGGAGTGATGGACAACCAGCACTTATGCTGAATGCAGGAGGTGGCTGCTGCTTTGTGAAAGAGGTACCTTTGGGCATCAGGAGCCCTGTAAATATTTTGGATTATCAAGTCAACAGAATAACACAGTTCAAAACAACAAGGCTAGGTACAACACAAGGATGATGGGTTGCTCTTTTTCCATTGCAGATCCGCGTGGCCTTGACTAGGTTTTTGAGGATTGCTATTCAGCCAGTGCCTTTGTTTTTGGATAAGCTGACATTGTCCCCAATATTTCTCTTGTGTAATTTTCCTTTACCTCCTTGTGACTCAGGAGAATTAAACCATTAAGGACTGATTACAATAGCTAATTGTAATTTGCTCAAAGGCTAAGAGCAGCAGAGCAGGCTTTATGCCACCACACAGGAACGTGGGGAAATGTGAAAGGTGGGGAATTTCAGCTTCGAGGAAACTGTACTGTTTCATTTGGAGCAAACAAATTTATGACATCTTTCCCCTGCAAATATACCTTCCAATCAGACCTTTCGTACTCTCCAAGAAAGACACCTCATTGCATACACCCAATAGATTGATTGTATGTGTCATTACAACAAAAAGCAAATAATTTTGTTTTGGGCATACAGTTTAGCATCTTGGCTATTTGTGTTTTGTTTTTAAAAGTTCTGAGCTCTTATGGTTTTGAAGTTAAGCTTGGACTGATGGAAGGATAAACAAGATAAAGGGATAGGGCATCAGTATATAAAATATCTCGATACCTCACATCCAGTTTGTTCTGCACCAAGTAGACCTAAATTCATATTTTTTGTGCCAGAGTACAAAAGGACTTGTACCTCATATAGAGGCTCTGCATTTTGATATGTATATGAGAATTCTCTTATGTCTTGTTCTGTTGCGACTACAAAAATTGGCCTTTTGATTGAAGTTTGTGTCATCTTGAATTTATGATGCCCTATGCCTTAAATGTGTGCACTGCTGTGCTTTAATGACAGAAGCATGCTTTTGCGTCTCCAGAGAGGATAAATTAAGGTACCTGTAGTTTAAAAGTTGTTCTAAAAGTTAGCCCAGGTGTACATTGGAAATGTGTATATTGTGTGTGTGTGTGTGTGTGTGTGTGTGTGAGAGAGAGAGAGAGAGAGAGAGAGAAAGTGTGTGTGTGTTTTAAATTTTTCTACTTTGATTCCCCTCAGGATGGAAGAACTCTGATGTGAAATGCCTATAAAGAAAATTACGCTTTTAAGTTGCTTTTTGCAGCTTTTTATCTTCAGGGTGTACTTTTGCAAATGTAATCGGAGGCAGTGCACTTACATACAGAGAGAGAAAGAAGGGAAGTTTTGTGACTTCTTTTGTACAGAAGGTTTTTTTTTTTTACCCTTTCCCATTTTCTGCACAAAAGATTCCTGAAATTACGTTGCGCCTTCCCCCCTGCCTTTTCAAATGTATTTTTATAGGGCAGCATTTAAATGGGCACTTTTTATTCTTTTTTTAAATTGTGAATTAGATGCTTTAAACTGATGCAGGTTGCAAGTAAGATAGATGGCTTAAGTATAGTTTCCCAGGAGTAGACCACCTTTTAGACTCCCTTTACAGTGATTTCTGAGTGCTGAAAAGGCTTACAAAAATTCAGGACTACTTCCACTTTCCAAACTCTACCCCAAAAGCTTATCCATTAGTTGTGGTTAGTGTGAGTGAATTAACTTGTAGGTAGTACACAATAGTGTTCCTTGGTATTTTTTTTAGGCATAATGAGCAACATAGAGACATGCTGTTTCTCAGGAAGGTTTTGTGTGGCTATTGCTACAGTCCTGAGATTCTGTTCTTTGTGTCTTTTAAAACTACAGGTTTCTAGCTCTCATGGATGTGTCTATAAATCAAGTAAGACACTACCATTTTTGTTAAAAGGCAAATATTACCCATTGTCATCTTTTGGTACAGGTTGGAGCCTGTCTTACCCTCAATTCCAAAATCCCCCAAGTATTCCAAAACCCAAAACTTTTTTCATGGGTGGCCAAGGAAGGGACCCTTTTGCTTTCTGATGCTTCAGTGTACACAAATTTTGTTTCATGCACAAAGTTATTAAAATATTGTATAAAATAACCTTTGGGTTATGTGTACAAGATATATATGAAACATAAATGAATTTTATATTTAGACTTGGGTGCCATCTCCAAGATATCTTATTGTGTACAAAGATGCAAATACAGATATTCCAAAATCCAAAAATATGCAACTCATAGAGGTTTAGCACACTAGTGAGATTCCGCAAGAAAATGGAGTTAAATTAGATTTAAACCAAAGAAAACCCAGAAATGCCAAAGTTTATCACACGACGTCACAGTTAACATGAAATAACGCAAAGTTAATCCAAATGCAAAGCAGAAAAAATGAGAGTTTTTTTACTTTCGGAGTAATCCGAAAGTAAAAAAGCTGCCGTTTTCCCCTGCTTTGTGTTCAGATTAACTTCATGTTAACACTTGGGCAGTCCCTACTGTGAAAAGCTAACCGAATTTACAAGTTTGGTTTAAACTCGAATGTACTTTAAATAGCGTTTAACTCCCATTCCTCCACGAGATCTCCCCTAGTGTGATAAAGCTCATAGAGGGGTCAGAATTCTGGCCCTTCCATGTTGTAAAACTGCTTTAGCCATACTGTATAGGTGTCTGAGATTTCACCAAACGTTTGGGTAGACACCTTAAAACCTACATCCAGACCTGTGCTGCTCTGTGACTGCAATAAAGGAGTTTATCGCACCACGGAAGGAGAACAGAAGGGAAGGGGCCTGGAACAAGTGGGGGACGCATTTTACTGCACACAGAAGTCCCTCATTCGTTGCGTTTTGTTCCCCATCCATCCAAGAGGAGGCGATTTTTGAGAACTGTTTCAGAACAGTTCTCAAAAATCGCAGTCCTCTAGGGACAGATTGGGAATGGAAGAGAAGGGAACAGAACGAGTGAGGGACTACTGTGTGCAATAAAATGTGTCCCCCACTCATTCCATTCCTTTTCTGCCCCCTTTTGGACTGTTCTCCAATCGTGCGATAAACTCCAAAGTTAAACTGAATTGAACTACATCCAGAGCTTCAACAATCATAATGGGTGTGGGTAGGGAGAGCTAATCCCTGGAGCTGACTGTCCCTGGAGTGACCGTCTTTGGACCAGAAACCTCAATCCACAACTGGAATACGGTAGCAACTGAATTATGTGCTTGTACTCATATTCCATGCTCTCCCTGGTATTTGATGGAATTGCTGGCTGTAGTCTGACCTGGCTCCAAGGAAACAAAAGAACCTTGCTTTATATTCCTGAATTATATCTGCTTCTGTAGTGTGCGTGCATGCTTGCGTGCGTGTATACTGTATATATGGCAATTAGCAAGGTCCCCTGCGCACTGGCTAGACCCACTGCTATGAACAACCTGTAAATTACCTGAGACAGGGTTTCAGCAGGGCTTGGGACTCTCCCTTCATCTCTGCGATGCAGGCCATTGAGTGGAGCAGTACTTCCCTTGCTGGGACTGGGAAAAAACTATGAATAAGCATTGAATCAGCTGGGAATTGTTGTCGTAGAGACTTCAGTGGTATTATAATGAGGATGCAATGTCAACTGAAGAAAGATTGTACTTGTCACTTGAGCTCCACCTTTGGAAAACAGAGAGAGAGAGAGAGAGAGAGAGAGAGAAATTCCTGTCAGAGGAGTCTTTGCAATTTATTATTGGCTCCCTCCGTCAAAGAGGCCAGAGATTTGTTGGAAGAAGGAAGTTGTCTTTTCAACAAAGTGTTTTGTTGTGCAGTGCAAGATGAACCTTCAGATCAGAGGCATCAGGTCACTGCTGGTTAAACATGAAAGGCCTCTGATAGTATGCACCTCTGGCAAGGCAAGCACTGATTTAAGAAGAAAGAAGATCTGTTAACAGGTGCCAGAGATTTTGTTTGCTTTTTGTTTTTGTTTTTGCACAGAGCCATTTCTTATTAAAAATGACAGATGCTCTTTGTAAAAAAGAAAGAAAAAAAGAGAGGGGGTAACACATCTATACGTCACGAGCCTGGAGCTCTCCTATGCAAGCAGACAGTCTCTGTTTTTATCTTTCAGGACACAAAATCTATACTCCATCCCACCAGCAACATGCTTCCCCCTCCTTTACAGCCTGTTAATGCTATTCGGGGCTGGTAAGGAAAGAACAACTCTTTTAAATTCCACACACATATCCTCAGGCTATTGGTACAAATGTGAGTAATGATTAGGGGTGGGCAAATCAGTGTATTTTTGGTCTGTGTCATTTTCTCATGTGTTCTGTCATAAGTCCATTCCATCCGTTTCTGCATTGATCTAAGAGTTTGGTGGTTAAAATTGCATTTAAATAGTTATCTTTCAACTAGCTGTGTGTTTAAAAATATATTTAGTTCTCTTCAGGTGTTGCTCTCTCAAACAACTGTGCATTTTAAAATATATTTTGCGTTTCCCCCATAGTTTGGAATTATGTCAAAATACTCAAGAAGGGCAAAGACATCCAGTGGATAAGTGACATCTTTGGATAAGTGACATCCAATCCACATAATTGTTCAAGGGACATGGATCAGGTCAGCTGGTATCAGAATGTACAGACGGATTTCCACATCTAATAAAAAATACAGTCCGTCCTCGCCTTACGCGGGGGATCTGTTCCGGAGCCCTCTGCGTAAGGCGAATTCCGCCTATGCTTGAGCCCCATTGGAAACAATGGGGCTTGTGCGTGGCGGCGCAGGTGCGCACGGGGCACAACAGGTGCGTGCGCCCATTCAATTGAATGGGACGCGCCTCCCCTTCCACCCCACGCATGCCCTGCAGCTTGAGCTCGTATGCTCAAGGCCACGCATGGCGCGCCCGCGTATGGCGCGGGTGCGCTGTAAGCAATAAGCTACAGTTTAGAGTTATGTCCACAAATCTGTTCCATTGCCTTCTCCACCCATGAAGGAGACTGGAAGTGTATGCTTCCAGTATAACTAA
The DNA here is from genome assembly GCF_019175285.1 of Sceloporus undulatus. Lineage (NCBI taxonomy): Eukaryota > Metazoa > Chordata > Lepidosauria > Squamata > Phrynosomatidae > Sceloporus > Sceloporus undulatus. The sequence continues at coordinate 14,050,398 of NC_056529.1, read as the reverse complement.
ATGGCAATTTAGTCTGTTATTTAAACATGCGAATGCAAACTGTCATTTATCTAAACAATCCATGATGTGAAACCACAGTTTAGCATAGGGGGCATTCATACTTATGTTTTTGTCCCGAGGAGATCCAGAACTTCACATTGATGCAATTCTGGATAGGTGTGCCCACTACATTTTCTGTTCCCAAATCTCGCAGTGGCATTTTAACCCTGTTGCTGTTCACAGTTGCCATCAGAGTGATTTAAAATGGCAGCACCTCCATTTCCGGGAAAGATGCAGCACAATCTAAATTGCTTTGGTAGCATGCTCACACTACTGAAGATGCAGATCATTGCTGCTCTTAAAAAAAGACACAGGGAAAAAACCCAGTACCAAATATACCAGCTTTTCGGGCAGCCCTTCCCCCCAAAATGCACCGAGTGCAGTTAGGGTGAGTATGAATGCCACAAATTAACTCAGTTTCACACTGGGTTATTTTCGCTGTGTGAATGGGACCATAGTCAATTTAAATACAATTGCTCCCAGGTTGGGTGGAGTGTTCTATAGCTGGTTTAAAGTGGTAGCTGATATTTCTGATTTCATTGCAGGTATACCAGTGGAAGAGAGGAGAGTACAGGCAAGCCTGAGGCTTCTGCATATGGCCTTCCCTGAGTTGAAATATTTTATATGTGTCTATGTTGTTGTGGTGTGTTTTCAAGTAATTTCCAACTTAGGATAACCCTAAGGTCAGATTTTCTTGGCAAGATTTGTTCAGAGAGGGTTTGCGTTTGTCTTCCTCTGAGGCTAAGAGAGCATGGCCTGCCCAAAGTTACTGACTAGGTTTCCATGGCTGACTGGGGATTTGAACCCTGATCTCCAGAGTTATAGTCCAATGCTCAAATCACTACCTTATGCTGATTCTCCATATATGTGTACAGGCAGGCTTTATACTTGATTGAATAAATCATGGTTAACTGTAATCCCTGGCTGGATGACACAACTGTGCTTTTATTTGGAAGGGTCCCTTTCTGGATGTGGAAAGACAAAGTTACAGTGGACCCTTCACATTCACTGGGGTTAGGGAAGCAGGATCCCTGTGAAAATGGGGAAAATGCAAATAAAGACACTTAAAACCTGAGAGAACACCTCTCTAGGAATTTCTGGGTCTTCTAGTGCAACTCTGTGGTCAACATCCACTGGACGTCAACCATAGAATTGTGATAGAGGACCTACAAATGGCTAGAGATGTGTTCTCTCTGGGAATCTCTATGTCCACCTGGTAAAAGTTGACCATAGAGATGTGTTGAAGGATCTAGAGATTCCTAGAGAGAGCTTATTAATCAAATTCGCAAATAATCAAGTCTGCAAAAGTCAAAGCTGCAAATATGGAGGGTTGACTGTATTTATTAATTTCAAGTATTTATATCCCATCCTTCAGTCAAAAATACTGTCAGAGTGGCTTTCAAATTTTTAATTTGACAGTTCATTGCCCTCAGGCTTATCTGTAAAGAAGACAGGACACACAAGGAAAAGAGGATGAAGTTAATCAGATATTGACTGCTTTTCTTTTCTCTCAGAGGCCAGAGCAATGGTAGGTGGAATACACAAAGAAGGGCTCTGAACTTCCATGGGGGTGTAGGCACTATGAAGGTAGAAAAACTGGCACAGGTTTATGCCGTTAACTCTAGCTACTGTGTAGCATTATGTCATATTGATGTTCAGCTATGCAGTTAAATCAATCTGTACATAAAATACAGACATGGTAACACCACATTCTTACTCAGGTTATTTGAGGAATTAGATCTTTGTCAAGTCTAAGATCAGCTGTGGCCTGCTCTGCATACGTTGCACTACTGTGAAATGTATGTGCACATGATAATATCAGCCTTGTAAATAGGCCCCACTATTTAAGAAAAGCCAACCACATAGGAGTTGTTGAGCAGTAAAAACAACAAAGTAATCTGTGTCTTCTTAAAAGATTTAACAAGTTATGGCCTAAACCTTTGCAAGTTTGAAACCCCACCTGATGAAGGGCAAATATAATACAGCACATTACATTACCTTTAGTCTTTCAGAAGTGGCTCACGACTTCATTAAATTTTTAAAAAGTAGAGCAAATAAGCCACAAGAGGTGCATAGAGGAAAGAATGCATTTATATTCAGCTGACCAGTTTTCCCCTATCTGTTTGCTTACAGGCAATGCTTCTTCACCATATTTGAATAGGCAACCCAATTCAGTTCTTAGGTTGTATCTGCAAATAACCCATTTGAAGTCCAGGCAAGTGAGGATTTCAGAGTGCATCTGATTTCTGCAGGTCGAGAACGATGGTGGTGATTACAGGAAAAGCACAGACAGTATGCCATCTGTGTGGCCAGCTATAATATTCAACTATAATTTCTATCCCGCAGAGGTTAAAACATACTCATCCTTTCAAGGATGTTTCTGTAGCCATTTTTGCCCTGCATGTACTCTATCAGCACGGGCCAAAAGAATGACACACAGAGAGTGTGGGTATGAGGTTTGCTATGGTCTCCAGCAGTAGGCATTACCTTCCAGCTATCCATCACTACGGAGCTGCATATGGATACAGAATATACACACTTCAGAATTGTCTGTGTTGGCTCACCGTAATGGTTAATGTAAGAAAGTCAGGTGTTGTTTTTTTTAATTACTTGAACTTAATTAAAAAATTATTCGGGTGTACTATCAACAGTAGTTAGTATATATGGGGCAATACATAAAGCCTTAGTGGTGATAGTAAGCATGCTGGGCTCATTTAGTAGACAATCATGCCTATAAGAGTGCTGTGTATGACTGGAAAAGTTCTCTAAGATGTGGTTCACTGGGGCCCAGTGAATGCTGTAGGAGCACATGATGTCCTATACCAGTTACTGAAGCTAAGCATGTCTAAACCCATTAGATTAGAGGCGACTTGTGTAAGAACTGGGAATATATGAGTAACATTCAGCCTGGAACAGAATTTTGCAGTGTATACTTCCTAAAATGAGTTCTGATCTGGTTCCAACCAATGGTCTACCATCTGGTTCCAACCAATGGAAAGAAGGGGGTCATGAAGGGCAGAATCAGAAGGAGGAGGAGGATGAAGAAGGAGCCGAGGGAAAAAAGGGGGCATGAAGGGCAGAATCGAAAGGAGGAGGAGGAGGAGAAAGAAGGAGCCGGGGGAAAGAAGGAGGGCATGAAGGGCAGAATTGTGAAGGAGGAGGAAGAAGGAGCAAGGTGAACGGTCAAGTTCAAGGGAGGGAATTAGGTCAGAGGGAGGGCAGGGAAAGGACTTTTTTGTTGTATTTTTATTTTGGCGCATTACAGACGCACCAAAGGGGCATGCTAGGGTTGAGAAGGGGCGTAACTTCCTGACGCCCCTCAACCCTAGTACGGACCGAGTCTGTGCAAAATGGTGGCGCCCGTCCACACGGGGGGCACCATTTTGATGTCGCGGATGCACAACGTCCGGACGTCACGCGGCGGAAGTGATGCCGCGAGTGCACAACTAGCACCTCACGGCGCCACTTCCAGGGCCCAGAAAGAAGCGCCATTTCGGTGCTTCTTTCTGGCTGCACCCGGGAACTGCACGGTTTGGCCACTGCGGTTCCTGGACACAGCAACTGGCGGTGGCTGCAGACCGCCCGTTTTGGACAGTCTGTAACGCACATTTGACAGACTATACTTTTCCTACAGGTAGATACATATATAGATAGATATTGTGTCTGCTTGTGCTACATTTCCCTTTCATTAGCTTGCTCCCAGCACAGCACCTCCCTTTGCAAGAGGCTTTTCTTCTAAATTATTTTTTATATGCGAATGCTACAATGCGAATGTTACAAATGTTTCTCTTTCAATTTGGCAAATTGATACAGAATGCATTTGCTACTGTATGTGTCTGTAAAGAATTTTGGGGTGGCTGAAGGAAAGCAAAGGATGCAGAGTTGCCATTCCGAGGTGAGGAATTAATTAATATTATTGTATGTGTATGAGGCACTCTGGGGTCACAAAGAGGGAGTATGCAGAGATGGCATTAGATTTTGGGGGTGAAAACGGAGCAGAGGAAGATCCATAATCTGTAGTGACCCAAATACACACACACACACACACACACACACACCTGGAGGTTTTTAAATCTGACAAAATATGCATATACTGCCGCCTGTTTGCTGTAGGAAACGTCACCTTTGACGAAAGCAGAACTGAATTTGATTGAGGGCAAAGGAGCCTTCTTTTAAACTATTATCTGCAAATGTGACCTCTCCACAAAGAACTGTAGTGGCATTCAGGGTTAAATTACCCCAATTAAGGTAAATTATAGTGGGCACTTGCTTCCGGAGAGATTCGGGAGAGGGGGACCCGGATCTGCCCAGCTCCATCCAGGGTAAATGGGCCAGTGGGAATGGGGCCTGAGAGTGACTTGTCGCAGATCATCCAGTGGGTTTCCATGGACAAGTGAGGAATCATACCCTGGTCTCCAGAGTCATAATTCAACACTCAAACCACTACACCACATTGGCTCCCCAACAGAATTGTTGTCCCTTTTGCAAAAACAAATTAGAGGTTTGTGCTGCTCACATGTGTGCTAGTGGAAGAAATTGCTGAGTAAAAAAAATAAGAGAGGGAGGAGGAGGAAACACAGGGATAATCCTAAAAATTTCCATAGAAATCGGCTAAGTTATTATTGATTCACAGAGCACGACAAAACATCACTGCATGAATTAGCAAACAGCTGTTTCTAATTTGAGTTTAGAACTGTACACAGAGGAACTTGTTTTAGTGTTCACTCCTTTCATTTATAATGAATTTTAATCACCGCTACAGGTGAGAAAAATGTAGAAACAAGCTTGTATCTTGTGGAAGAAACAAAGGAGAGACAGATGCTAACAGATTTACAGTCTGTGATAAAAGGAATGTTTTGGTACACTTTACATGTAATTAGGGTGCAGCTGTTTGCAGTCCCAAGTCCACGATGCACAGCAGAATATAGTGTCTGCTGCTGTTCCAAAGGGAGTGCAGAAAAACAGTGATTCAACCCTGAAAGCATTTAGTTTATTCCTAGATCTAACATAAAACTTTTCTCCTCCGCCCCTCTCCAAGTCATTTATTGCAGTATGATATAACTTGCTAAATAAGATGCTGGGATTGGGGGGGGGGGGTTTGTAATTGAATACAGATTTTGACTTGGCACGTTTATTTAAGGACTACAATGTTTAACCAATTAATAGGCTAATCAATTAACAATGTGTATGTATGTGTCTGTATTTCTTTCAAGGTCCAAAACACAATGCAGAAATAATCCAGTTTGAGACCCTTTTAACTGCCCTGGCTCAATGCAGGCGAATTTGGGGAACTGTAGTTTTGTGAGACTACAAACAGCAGTGTGTTTTGGACTCAAGTCTCTCATCAACTTACACTTCATAGTATTTTCTTAGACAAGCAAAACTGAGAGGTGATTTTGCCAGCTCCTTCCTCTGAAATACAGTCTAAAGCACCTGGTATTTGTTGGCAGTCTCCCATCTAAGTACTAACCAGGGCTCACCCTCCTTAGTGTCCCAGATCACACAGGATCTAGTGCCTTTAGGGTATTCATTTGTTGTTGTTGTTGTTTGCCTTCAAGTTGTTTGTGACTTAAGGAGACCCTATGGCAAATCTATCATGGCGTTTCCATGGCAAGTTTCTTCAAAGGGGTTTTTCCATGGCCATCATCTGGGGCTGAGAGCGTGTGCCCAGTGGGTTTACATGGCTGAGCTGGGATTTGAACCCTGGTCTCCAGCATCCTAGTCCAACTTTCAAACCACTACATCATGCTGGCTTTCAGTACCTAGTGTATATTTAGCATGAGTAATATAATACCAATAATATAAATCATAAATACCTAGTGAGTATTTAGGCCCACAAACTAAGAATGCTCCTTTATGTAATGCTCAAGTTTCAGGTTCAATCACTATTATCTTTGGGTAGAAATGGGACAGGACTTTAGTCTGAAACCCAGGCCTCATCTGCACTGCAGAAATAATGCAGTTTGACACCACTTTAATTGCCATGACTCACTGCTAAGGAATCCTGGGATTTGTAGTTTGTTGAGGTACCAGAGCTCTCTGACAGAAAATGTTAAATATCTTACAATATTACAAATTCCAGCATTGAGCCATGGCAGTTAAAGCAGTACAGATGAGGCTTCAGTTGGTGCAGTCAAGACTAAACTAATCCATTTTAATATAAAGCTGTTTCTTAAAAACTCCTGTGACTTCTTTGCGTTGTTTATGGGACCCTAAACAGGCCTCTGTATTAGCAGTCAGAGAGTTATTAGTAGTAAATTGTTAACAAGGTTATTTTTCCTTATGAAAGAAAAAGGGATAGTTGAAGAAGTACACGTGTTAGGAAAAAACTTACTGCCCTTATAACCATAATGTTTCTACTCTTCATGGTGTGGAATTCCATGAAGATCAAGGAATCTCATCTCACCCAACGTTCCTGGATTGCAACTCCTTTCCTCCAGATCATTGGCCAAGGTGGCCAGGGCTTAGGATCTAGGAGTTCACCAACATCTGGATGGTCATCATAAGTAATTCAGTCTGTGCGCCTCTCCTCTGGTGCAGTAAGGAAACAATAACATATTAATTAATATAGCAGAAGAGTTATAAGCATATTTCAGCCTCTGCCCCATAATACGGGTGCAACATCTCTGCTATATCTCCCCTGCTATTGGTCTGCATATGGAGTTCTCTCTCCCAGAGTAATTTTCATTGTAATTTTAGAACTTTTAAAAACCAAGTTCATATTCTTTCCTGAATAAGACCTGAGCCTGCAGTCTGTGTTTCATTGTACTTGGTAGGGTTGGGAGTAAACACACTGCTGTCAAATCATTGCTGTGATAAACCCCTGGATTTACACATCATTTCCAGTGTAGCTGTCACTTTTACCTCTCTAACAAGAGATAGTTATGGTGTCAAAAAGTAACCAGGAAATCTGGTCTGCAGACAAAAGAACTGTCAGTCTGATACTCTCCTATGTGTGCCTTTTAAAGCCTCCCTCAGTTCTCAGGAGAGAATCTGTAATGCATTTAAATAAATGAGGAAAAATAAGGTTTAGGAAATCTAGAAGGCTTCCTTATACCAGGTTCAACCAGATCGGTACTGTTTATACCAGAGATTGTCATGAGGTCCATAGGAAGTTTGCTGAACATGAGAGAATTATATTCTTGACTCTGAACTTGAATGTGTTGGAGATAAAACTTTTTTTTAATAAATTGAGATTATCAAATAGGAACCAAGAGCCTTGTAGGCATAATTCCAGTTGTTACTCACTACTAGAGTAGATGCATTGAATAAATGGAATTTACATAAGTGTTGATTTACTATATGGTCTTGTTTCAGTGAGTCTTCTGTATATGGCATTAAGACCTGCATTGGGATCATTTTGTTAATATGATACTGGTGCACCTTTCTTTGGGGTGGGAATTAGAGGTACTCTTCCTGTAGTCTGGCACTGAGCCTCTGTTGTTGTTGTTGTGTTTTATATAAAAAATCATTTCCATCAAGTTGTCTGAACTGTCATTGAATGGACAGCCATCCATGCTGATCTATTTTCTTCTACAAGCCTTGGGCAGAGAGACTGTAAGAATTACTATGTTCACATGATTCTAACAGTTTGTGTGTTTGTCTACCTTCAAGTCATTTCCAATTTATGGCGACCCTCAGGTGACCCTATCATGGGGTTTTCTTTACAAGATTTCATAGAATCATAGAGCTGGAAGAGACCGCACCACAAGGGCCATCCAGTCCAACCTCCTGCCATGCAGAATCTCACAATCGAAGCACCCGCAACAGATGACCATCCAGCCTCTGTTTAAAGACCTCCAAAGAAGGAGACTCCACCACTCTCTAAGGGAGTGTGCCCCACTGTTGAATAGCTCTTACTGTTAGGAAATTCCTCCTAATGCTAAGCTGGAATCTCTTTTCCTGGAGCTTGCATTCTTTGTTCCATGTCCTGTTCTCTGGAGCAGCAGAAAACAAGCTTGCTCCATCCTCAATATGACATCCCTTCAAATATTTAAACAGGGCTATCATATCACCTCTTAACCATCTATTCTCCTGACTAAACATCCATAGCTCCCTAAATCTTTCTTCATAAGGCATGGTTTCCAGACCCTTCACCATTTTGGTGGCCATCCTCTGGACATGCTCCAACTTGTCAACATCCTTTTTGAATTGTGGTACCCAGAACTGGACACAGTATTTGTTCATTTGTTCACCAAAGCTGCACTCCAGTGCTTAGGAATGGAGTGTGGCTTTGGCATGACCTCTGGGCTCTTAGGACCCATGCATCATTTAAATAGCATACCTCCAAAGAGACTCGAAGCAGCTTTATTTTGGCAGTCTGTAACAGGAGTGTGTACTTTTAGGTGTAAATACATGTGATCCAGGCTTATAGCCAGAAGATTTGGGGTGAGAGATGTAGTGAATCAATAAGTGTGTTAGCAAAGTAACTCAACTCATTAAAACTAAAGGACGTGTTCATTAGGTTTTCTCAACATAGGTGAGCAGTTTATAAAGTTTGGGAAACATGGTTCTTGTTGCTTCCTGAGTAAGTGTTTGAATGGAATTTAGCCTGAAAGATAAGTGGGACACAAGTGTGAATGATGACAGTTTGGGGGCAATTTTCTCTTATTAGTGGAAGAAATACATTTACTGGATTCATCCCTTCTGGAACTAGCTCCTCAGTGATGGAAGATGAATGCATACAGTTGTGTAAAATGCTCTACACATTAAGTTGTTAAATGACTGCACTGTTTAGTGATTGATCAAGTTTGTTCATGGAAGCACCATGACTTGTGCATATCTCAAGAAGGCTCACCTTCACAAAGCTGATGAGTATTCTGTTCTCTCTCCAAATTAAAATGTTATTGAATTTTCTTTTCCCTTTCCCCCTGTATTTGCTCAGATACTTGTCACTGCTTGATGACAAAAGTCTTCCACTGTCACATGATGATCTTACTTTTGAATAGTCACACTCAGCAGGATTAGCCATTTTTAATGACTTTAATCTCCTTTGGAAAAGTGATTTTCTCCCCCTTTCCCATTCTGCTACATTACTTTGATTGCCTCAATGTAAAATGATAATTTCAATGGAAAGCAGTCCTTATCTATTATGACATTAATATCCCCTACCTTCTAAAGCTCTATACATGTAGTCTGCCTTCTAGAGCAGCAAAGATCAAGTATGTGCCCTCTTCTGCTCGGTCACCCTAAAGGTGTCTCAAAAAGGCTACCATGGTCACCAGTAGACATCTCTTCCAAAAACTAGATATGCCCAGTTCTTTTAAACTTTTTTTCTTGGACCTCTTTGCCATACCGCTGACCATCTTCCTTGCCCTCCTTTGAAAACTGTTCTAGTTTGTCTCTCTCTTTCGTAAAGGAGGTTCACTGAGTGGGTCCTTTGCTATTTTCTGGTGTCAGGCAAAGAGTATTTTTTTAAAAAACAAAAATTTCTCCATGTGTTTTATACGCTGTGTTGGTCATGCTGAGTGTTTTCACACTGCTTGTTAAAAGAATTTGCTGCTTTTTGTGGTCTGAGTTAATGTATTTTGTTGGGTTGGTTTATTTCATATTTGAACTATTTAGTGTATCTCTTTTTATGTAAGCCACCCTGGGTATTTTAATGTGAAAGATGGTATAGAAATACTTATACAGTCCACCCTTGCCTTACACAGGCAAAAAGGGCGTATGCTTGAGCCCCATTAGATATAATAATAAATAATAATAAAATTTTTATTTTTATACCGCCCTTCCAAAGATCAGGGCGGTTAACAGCAAGCTAAAAACATTACAATACAGAGTATAAAATAATCAAACACATCACAATTGTACACCGGTATAAATAAAAGCAAGTAAAAACCCCATTAGCCAATCTTATTGCCAACAAAGAGGAAGGGAGACCTCTTAGGTCTTTAGTCGGGGAATGCAGCATGGAATAGGAAGGTTTTTAAATCCCTTCTGAATTGAGCCAGGGAGGTGGCCGAGCGGAGCTCTGTGGGCAGCGTGTTCCAAAGGGTCGGGGCGGCGATGGAATATGACTTCCTCGTAGTAGAGGTAAGCCTAGCCCCTGGAACCCTAAGTAATTGCTTCCCAGATGTTCTGAGGGTGTGGGGCGGAATGTACGGGGAGAGGCGGTCCTTCAGGTATCCTGGGCCCAAGCCATTTAGGGCTTTATAGGTGATTACCAACGCCTTATATTGAGCCCGGAAGCGAATAGGCAGCCAATGCAGGTCTTTCAGCACCGGTGTAATGTGGCTGGCCCTGGAAGTGCCAGTGATCAGCCTGGCTGCCATGTTCTGTACCAACTGTAGCTTCCGGGTTTGGTATAAGGGTTGCCCCATGTAGAGTGCATTGCAGAAGTCCAGTCTCGAGGTTACCAGAGCGTAATGGGGCTCGTACTCGCCACGCGCCCGTGTGCATGCACCACAGGTGCACACACCATTATCCCATTCTTCAGCAGCTTCTGCGTAAGTTGGAAGCCGCCTATAACAAGCTCGCGTATGGTGTGGTCTCACTATAGTAAATAATAGACAAAATAGAAGAGTAGAACTGGCTTTTAGTTATGGGTCTGGAAGGTAACTCAGTGGTAGACCATAAAGATTTTAGTATGCATAACGTCACAGCTTCAGTCTCTGGCATTTCCATTGAACAAAGGGATCAGTGAGCACAAAAGTGGAAATCATATGGCTGTCATAGTGTTTTTGGATTATATTTCCCAATATTGGGCTGTTCTTTGCTGGGGTTTGCAATCTCACAGACTACAATTCTCATCCCTAAGCTAGGAAGTGATAAAAACATTTTTTTCCCCCGAAGACCCTGGGGAGCTGCTGTGTAAAACCATGGGCAGATGGACAAGTAATTTGGCCTAGTATGTATCAGCTTCCTCTGTTCCTGATGTGAGCTGCCCTGGTACTCAAAGTTTGACTGAGCCTTTGAGTTCAGAGCTTTGTGAGGCTGCATAAATATTTTGGCAAAGCTGAGCCTGCTGAAATATTATTCAGCTAACTGAGATTATGCTGAAACTACTTTTCTTTAGTATTTTCTTAGGAAAGAAAGAGGAATTGCAAATCAAATTTATTTTGCCTGATTTATGAAGCCTGTGGTGTATGTAGTACCTAGATCATTGCTATTCAGCTGGCACACTGGGACACCCAAGTGGGTTTCTTTATGACTTAAAGCAAGTTGTGAGAACATTGGTTCTCATATTAACTTTTTCATGATATTTTTAAGAAAAGGAACGTGGTGGTGGTAAGGACAGAACGGCAGAAAAGGAAGGCTTGTAGGTTGGTGTTTTAGGTGAGTCAATCCAGATGTGAAGGAGTTACAGATGATTGATCTAGACTAGTAACATGACATGGACTATCCTCTTACCAAAGTGAACTGCACCATTCTTACTTACTTACTTACTTGATCTTCCATGGTGGTGAGGATAATGAGTGTTGTAGCACATCTGGAAAGCACTGGGTTGGGGATGGCTGACTTAGGTGAAATGAGTGCGGATGGTCCAACCCCCAAAGATTTATATGATACTTTCAACCAACTATAAGATTGTATTCTTTGGCACTGCACACCTGGGAAATCTCTGAATGAGAAGGAGAATATGCAAAGATTTTCTGTTTTCCCAACCTCCTTGTTATTTTGAAGCCTTGGTGCTTAGACCTTACTGTTCCCTTGGTGACTAGGATTCACCAAGGGACTAGGTGCATGTTTTCCCTGGGAGAAAAATCCATGGGATTTATATCTGTATCAACCATTGCACAGGATTGCTTGGACAGTGCCATGTCTATTTGGAAGCCACAAATATTGAATATGAACACAATGTTTCAAGAGCACCTTAAAGCATTTTGCAAATGTTCAGCCCATAATTGTTGTTTGTTGAAGCGTTGGCTCACAGACCGGTGGTGTAATGTTTCCAATATTTTTTAAAATAAAATAAAATCAGACAATACCTTGAGAGCAAAATCGCCATTTGCTGCCCTACTTTAAAAGCCCCCAATGTCTCCCTGGTATCCCCCTCCCTCCTATAACCCCCTTGAGGAGCCCAGCTGGCGTGATCTGGGAATTAGTGTATGCAGTGGTTTGCTGGTCCTTCCCTGCTGAATCTAATCCAGGGAACAAGCAGCCAGCTGAATCCTTCCAGTCAGAAGAGCCCATTAATTCAAGTCCAGAGGGGGGCGGGCAGGAGGTAACCCCCCTTTCTTTCTTGGTGAGAGAGGCCCCCTGTGACTCTAGCTGGCTTGAGAGCGAGACAGAGGCTGTCCAGGGCAAGGCTTAATGCTTGCTCATTATGGGTTAGTGGTGTTGATTTACAATCTGCAGAGTTAGATTTTAAATTTCTCGTCTACACAAGGTTTGATTGTAGGCCTGGGGAGCAGACGTGGGTGCTCACATACGATGAATTAGAAATGTTAAAAACATAGCCTTAAAATAACTTGTCATTCCCCTTCGCCCTTAAATTCTTGCCAAATTTTCCTTTTCTGTTCAGGAGAAAAAGAAAGAGAAAGACAGACAGACAGAGAAGCATCTGCAGGCAGACATTCCTTGTTGTTCCTTTCTGTTCATCTCTATTGCCCTTTGTTTTTATGGATCAGTGCCCAAAGCAGTTTACAGTAAGAACTGATAGTAAAAGGCTGAAAGGTGATAAAATATGGTAAAAATCATAGAGTGGAAAAATTTGCAGCCTAATGCAAGCAGAGATAAAAAAAATCAGCAGTGATATATGGGTGGGCTGGAAGGTTCAGGCCCACTATTCATGAAAGGCTAGCATGGAAGGGAAACTCTGTGCCAGTTGTCTGATGGTGTACAAGGAGAGGGATTGATGGGCTTCCTTGTGGTGCAAGACTTTTTGTGTATCCTTTTATTATAGCACACAAATAGAAAAGTTTCTTTTTCAAGGAAGGGTGGGCAATAATAATAATAATAATAATAATAATAATAATAATAATAATAATAATAGTCTATTTATATTTTCCTGCCTCTCCCAAATGGATTGAGGTGGAATTACAGTTCACTAAAATACACAAAAAACACATAAATAAAAACAGAATAACAGTTAATATTAAAACTAGGTTATCATCAAGTGGGAAAGGGTTATACAACAATCAGAGGCTGGGAAGTGTCTCTCATACAAGGTCAGTTGGATAAGTTGGATTAATGGAAAGGTTCCCCTAAGCATATGCTGATATAATCATAGATCCTAACCTTACTGATAGATTACAATGACTGCTTTTCAAAAGGATCTTTTGAGTTTCGGGCTATGACTCTGGAGGCCATGGTTCAAATCTCCCCTTGACCATAGAAACCCACTCCCTCAGCCTCAGAGGGAGGCAAAGGCAATTCCCCTCTGATCAACTCTTGCCAAGAAAACCCCAAGATAGGGTTGCTGTAAGTCAGAAATGACACAACAACAGCAACAAGTAAGTATTTAAGTCCCTCTAGGTAGAACTGCAAACTTAAATGCAAGTTATCTTTCTGTTGGGTGGGTTTTATCTGTTGTATGAATAATTGAGTCACCTTGACTATTAGCTGAAGTGAGCAAGATAAGAACTTATTCATATGTGGATGGAGCATTTATAGGTTCCCACGGTGAAGGTGCTACTATGATTTCTAATATTTTATCCCATCCTGTCTATATTTGTAATAAGACTAATGTGTACAGTAAGTTCTAATTGCTGCTGTGCCATAAACTTTGATATGCATGCTTATCTATTCTTCCGCCATGAACATGGTCCCCCTTCTTCACTGTCACCCATTTTAACTTTGTAGCAACCTGATGAAGGAAGTTATGCTGACAAATAGCTAGTGACATGGAGTCACCTAGATGGCTTCATGGCTCGGTGTGTGAGTTTGTGTGTGTGTGGAGTATATTAAAAAGCAAACTTATTGCACTTCCAAATTTGTTTTGGATTCCAGATGGATGCAGTCAGTTTGCCTATTTCTCTATCTGTCTGCCTGTCATCTATCATCTATATGTCTGTCTATCTATCTATCTATCTATCTATCTAACTATCTATCCATGTGATCAACAAACAGAACTTTAAAAGTATATCAAGAGCAAAATGGTTCGGCTTCCACCTTCTTTAGTTATCAAAGATGCAACCTTTCACTGTTCAAAAATCACTATCAACATTTCATGTATATTTTAAGTTGTTTGTTAATGTGTGTGTGTATCTATATCTATATAGACATTTTATCCTATTATATCCTATAGTTTATTGTGGGATCTGAGCAACTCTCCACTGGTATCCCAACACTTTATCTCCAGACCACACTGCCATTCTCCATTGCTGGAGTATTGATAAATTCATTCATTGACATATATAACTGAATAGCAAAGTCAGGATTGCTTGTGCCCTAATGTTTTCTGTTTTTAGCTATGACTGTGAAAGCTGGACTGCAAAAGCTGATAGAAAGAGAATCAGTTAATTTGGAAATGAATCTTCTATGCATACTATAGAATGCCCAGAAAGCTAAATAAATGAATCTAAGAGCAAATCAAGTTGGAATTCTCCCTAGAAGCCAAAATGATTGGACTGAGACTGTCATTCTTTGGACATATCAAGAGAAGACATGACTCACTAGAAAAGGCAATAATGCTTGGTAAAGTTGAAGGCAATAGGAAAAGAGGAAGGCCATGTTGCAGGTAGATAGACTCAAATCAAGGAAGCCATAGTCCTGACTTGGAGGTCTCTCATTCATAGGGTTGCTAAAAATTAAGGTCGACTTAGAGGCAGTTAAGAACAGCAAACCGACTATGAAATCCTGGACTTGACTGTTTCAGGAGGGGCATTTAGAATTCTCATCCAGAGAGCACTCTCCAAACTACAAATCCCAGGATTCCATAGGAAGCAGACATGGGAGTTAAAGTGGAACGAGAGTGCTATAACTGTTTGGTATGAAATGGGCCCAGGGCTAGGAAACAGGGAAGGTATATCAAATTTGTTAGAGTAAATCAGTAGTAACACTGCAGTGGGCCACTAATGACTGGAAATTTGTGGCTAACAAACCTCTTGGTGGAAACCTCTCAGAGAAGTAGGGAGGTAGGCTCAGTTTGAGTAGGCTCAAACGTCCCAGCTTTTGTGAGAGAGAAGTATGTGAGAAATTAAGGAAAATATGAGAGAGAGACAAAAAAAAAAATGAAATAAAATAAGAGGAATCATAACATCTGCCATGGGGGGGGGGGACTGGTTGTGTAGGAAACCTGGGCCTTTGTTTGTCAGATATTTTGAACACCCTCCCTTTCACTAATAAAACCAGTATCTCTGCTCCAGTCTTCTTCCACGGTATGGAGAAGATGCCTCAACAGACCCTCTCCCCTACACTACTGTGTTGCCAGATCCAAAATCTCTTAAGCTGCAATGTGCAAATGCTTCCGTTTCTGGCTGCCACTGGAGTATCTGCTGCTTGCTGCAGAGTTGGCAAGCTCGTGCATGGCATGAAATCGGTGCTGGAGCCAGGCTTGGTTCTGACCACACGGAAGTAAAGTTAGGCGTGTTGCGTATAATATCAACCCCTTGGAAGCAGGGGGCATCCATTTTGTTGTTAATTGGTGGTTTAAAAGCCACCGGACGCCTTACCTTTCTGAGCCACTGCTCATCGATTTCAGTATCGTTTCAGGTGCAAGCAGGCTTTTGGGAAATCCATCTTGTTTATGTCAGGCTACTATTGAGTCTCTCTCTCTCTCTCTCTCTCTCTCTCTCTCTGTGTGCGTGCGTGCGTGCGTGCGTGTGTGCACAAGAGAACTGCTTCAGTGGAGACTTTCCTCTTTCGAGGCTGGGCCAGAAAAGATCTTTCAGGCTGCATTATTTGAAACTCGTTCCGACTAGTGTCTGCTGAAAAATGCTCACGTACGACCACTTAACGCAGCAGCTCTTAGAAATGTTTGTATCGCTCTGAGGCATGTTGCGTTTTGTTTTCTTGACTCGCTGTTTATTGCTTGGCAATACAGTAGACAGGTGTTAAACCTGCTTGGGGGAGATGGGTGGGGGGGAGGGAAGGATGGGAAATGGCTTGGCATTAATAGTTTTGCTCTGCATTTAGCATTTTATTTTATTTTAATTTTTAAAATCTGTACTTGTTATCTCCCCTTTCCTGTTTTTCGCTCCAATACTATTTTAAGATTCAAGGCATTTGTGGTGTTGATCCTTTTTGTTTTTCTTTAACCATTGGGTTTCTCTCTCTCTCCCTCTCTCTTTAAAAAAATACTGTAGTAGCAGAAGGGCAATAGTGTTGTTGAACGGCTTTGTCCCTATTTTCACAGATGCACTGGGAATTGTTTTTTAATCTCCTTTCTGCTTTTCCATTACAGATGGCGATGACGACCCACAACTCTCCTGGGTGGCTTCATCTCCCTCCAGCAAAGATGTTGCATCACCCACTCAGATGATAGGAGATGGGTGTGATCTCGGCATCGGGGAGGAGGAAGGGGGGACTGGCCTGCCGTATCCCTGTCAGTTTTGCGATAAGTCCTTCATTCGCCTGAGCTACCTTAAAAGGCACGAGCAGATCCACAGTGACAAGCTACCTTTCAAATGCACCTACTGCAGCCGGCTTTTCAAGCACAAGAGGAGCAGGGACCGACACATCAAGCTGCACACTGGGGACAAGAAGTACCATTGCCATGAGTGCGAGGCAGCCTTCTCTCGCAGCGACCACCTCAAGATCCACTTGAAGACACACAGCTCCAGCAAGCCTTACAAGTGTACTGTCTGTAAGCGAGGCTTCTCGTCTACCAGCTCTTTGCAGAGCCACATGCAAGCCCACAAGAAGAACAAGGAGCACATGGCCAAGAATGAGAAGGAAGTGAAGAAGGACGACTTCATGTGTGACTACTGCGAGGAGACCTTCAGCCAGACTGAAGATCTGGAGAAGCACGTCATGACGCGTCATCCCCAGCTGTCAGAGAAGGCTGACTTGCAGTGCATCCATTGCCCCGAAGTATTTGCTGATGAAAATGCCCTACTTTCCCACATACACCAAGCTCATGCCAACAAAAAACACAAGTGCCCAATGTGCCCAGAGCAGTTCTCTTCAGTGGAGGAAGTCTATTGCCACTTGGATAGCCATCGGCAGCCTGATTCCAGCAACCACAGTATCAGCCCTGACCCAGTCTTGGGCAGTGTGGCTTCCATGAGCAGTGCCACTCCAGATTCCAGTGCATCAGTGGAGCGGGGCTCCACTCCAGACTCAACTTTGAAACCCATGAGAGGGCAAAAGAAGATGAGATCTCTGGAGAGAGAAGAAGGCCAGACCTGGTCAAAGGTTGCATATAGCTGCCCTTACTGTACCAAGCGTGACTTCAACAGCCTTGCGGTCTTGGAGATCCACCTGAAGACCATCCACGTGGACAAACCTCAGCAAAGCCACACATGCCAGATTTGCCTTGAATCCATGCCCACCTTGTACAACTTGAATGAACATGTGAGAAAAGTGCATAAAAACCATGCATATCCAATGATGCAGTTCAGCAACATTTCCGCCTTCCACTGTAACTATTGCCCGGAGATGTTTGCAGATATCAACAGCCTGCAAGAACACATCCGTATTGCTCACTGTGGACCAGGAGCCACAGCTCAAGATGGCAACAATGCTTTTTTTTGCAACCAGTGCTCTATGGGCTTTTTGACAGAGGCTTCTTTGACTGAGCATATCCAGCAAACTCACTGCAACATTGGAAACTCAAAATTGGATTCCCCTGTTGTCCAGCCATCACAATCTTTTATGGAGGTTTATTCTTGTCCCTATTGCACGAACTCACCCATTTTTGGCTCCATCCTTAAGCTCACCAAACATATTAAAGAAAACCACAAGAACATTCCATTGGCGCACAATAAAAAGTCAAAAGGTGAGCAGAGTCCCGTATCTTCTGATGTGGAAGTTTCTTCTCCCAAAAGGCAGAGGCTTTCTGCCAGTGTCAATTCCGTTTCGAATGGTGAATACCCATGTAATCAGTGTGAGCTGAAGTTCTCAAACTTTGAAAGCTTCCAGACTCATTTGAAGTTGCATTTGGAATTGTTGTTAAGGAAGCAGTCATGCCCTCAGTGCAAAGAAGACTTTGATTCCCAAGAGTCTCTTTTGCAGCATCTCACTGTACATTACATGACAACCTCAACTCATTATGTATGTGAGAGCTGCGACAAGCAGTTTTCATCAGTCGATGATCTGCAGAAGCATTTGCTAGACATGCATACTTTTGTGTTGTATCATTGCACCCTTTGCCAAGAGGTTTTTGACTCAAAGGTATCAATCCAAGTGCATCTGGCGGTGAAGCACAGCAATGAGAAAAAGATGTATAGGTGTACAGCCTGTAACTGGGATTTTCGGAAGGAGGTTGATCTTCAGATCCATGTGAAGCACAGCCATTTGGGCAACCCTGCGAAGTCACACAAATGTATCTTCTGTGGGGAGACTTTTAGCACCGAGGTAGAGCTGCAGTGCCACATCACAACCCATAGCAAAAAGTACAACTGCAAGTTCTGCAGCAAAGCTTTTCATGCTATCATCTTGCTTGAAAAACATTTGCGAGAGAAACATTGTGTCTTTGATGCTGGTGCTGAGAATGGTACTGCTAATGGCATGACGCCAGCCACTAAGAAGGCTGACTCTGCCGATATCCAGAATATATTGATGAAGAACCCTGATACCTCCAACAGCCATGAAGCTAGTGAAGATGATGTTGATGCTTCTGAACCCATGTATGGCTGTGATATCTGTGGGGCGGCTTATACAATGGAAGTCCTTTTGCAGAACCATCGCTTGAGGGACCATAACATCAGACCAGGGGAGGATGATTGTTCCAGAAAGAAAGCAGAATTTATCAAAGGTAGCCACAAGTGTAACATTTGCTCAAGGACCTTTTTCTCAGAGAATGGCCTCCGGGAGCACATGCAGACCCACCGGGGCCCAGCAAAGCATTATATGTGCCCCATTTGTGGGGAACGCTTCCCATCTCTTCTGACCTTGACGGAGCACAAGGTTACTCACAGTAAGAGTTTGGATACGGGAACATGCCGGATCTGCAAAATGCCATTGCAGAGTGAAGAGGAATTCATTGAGCACTGCCAGATGCATCCTGATCTTAGAAATTCCCTCACTGGATTTCGCTGTGTTGTCTGCATGCAGACAGTCACTTCCACCCTCGAGCTAAAAATCCATGGAACATTCCATATGCAAAAATTGGTAGGGAACTCTGCAACATCATCTCCTAATGGCCAGGCCTTGCAGAAACTCTACAAGTGTGCTCTGTGCTTGAAAGACTTCAGGAACAAGCAAGACTTGGTGAAACTTGATGTTAATGGTCTACCTTATGGCCTGTGTGCTGGATGCATGACTAGGAGCACCAATGCACAGTCCTTGGGCATGACCACACCAGAAGTTAGTGAAAGACCATGTGGCAGCCTGAGATGCCCAGAGTGTAGTGTCAAATTTGAAAGTGCCGAAGACTTAGAGAATCACCTCCAGCTGGACCATAGAGACCTGACACCTGAGACCAGTGGCCAAAAGAAGGGTACCCAGACATCCCCTGTTCCCAGAGTAAGTATTGCTACAGTTTAGCTTTTTCACAGTCATCATAATAAATGGGTGTTATTAGAGAAGCTCACATAGCACATGCAGCAGTTCCCATCACTACTGAAAATTACTTTTACATGTGCCTGGGTCTTTCTCTCCAAGGAGGAAACAAGGATGTCCATAGATGTGAGGGAGTTAAATGTAAATATGTTCCTTGTAAGATCTGCAAAAATATGAGCCTACATCCCGTTGTTAATCCCCATTGGCTAGACCCATTGGATCAATGGGAATTTTGGTAAGTAAGCACTTATGGAAATTCCATTGATTCAGTGTGTCTCCTCTAATTGAGACTAACAATTGGATTTAACCCTTGGATTAGGATATGCCTGTTCTGAGTATTTAGCTACAGATGTGTTTGTCTAACTGTAAAAATATAACATTACATGCTTAATTATTTTTTTAAGGTGCCAGCTGTTCTTGTTTTTCAAAAACCTATTTTATTTTCTTGCTTTTCACTAAGCTCTGCTGTCAAAACTTCTTCACTTACTGTTGGTTCATTTGGTGGAAATCACAGTTGTGGCACAGAATGAGTGGGCCGAATGCTGCTAATTCCAGAATTTAATTTCTAAAATGTTAATGGAAGTTTCCATTTTTTAAATAAAGTAATTCTTGGTTAAGTATCAAAAATTACTGCTGTCAGCCCCGAGCTTGTTAACATAGTTGTTCACTGGGTAATGCTTGAATTACCACTTTATCCAGTCTGTTGCTGATATCGGATTGAAGAGGGGGAAACAAGCACCAAAAGGTAAGCAGAATGGAGGAATTTCATACTGTGGCTAGCCAAATTCAATATGGATTAGGCATGTAAATCTTCACTTAGGTAATTCTTGTGTGCAAAAAATCTTCCAACTCTACGATTCTATGATTTTTTGTGTTTTTGTGCTTTTGGGAGAAAAATTAGCTTGTACAAAACTCCTTGTTTTTTGTATTTTTGCACAAATTTTGTTGATGGAGCGCAAACTTTTCTTTACATACCTTTTTAATTAGTTAGATTGCTTGAGAATGTTAGACAGAGGATGAGATATAAATGTTATAAATAAAATAGAAGAAAAAAGTCCTCAAATGCAATAGGCTTGCAACAGTAGACCTTTTTTATTGATGAGGCCCCTCACTGTGTTGAGATATTCTTTCTCATTGAGGATGAGAAAATCTGGAAACATTCTATACAGTCTGATTGAGGATTGGAATGTAGCTATTGGATGGCAAAAAGAAGACATGATTCCCAGACGAATTCTGTTCCCAAATGAAATTTTGCTTCAATACCCACATTTATAGAACTGAAGCAAGTTAAAAGTTCACTTGTGCAGTTTGAAATATACCTTAGACATCAAAAGAAAAGAGACAGGCAAAGTTACCAATGGAATTTGAACACAGCAAATAGAGGCGTTCTTGGTATGAACTATGTCTAGTGTCTCATGACTAGAAATTTGGGGATGGAAGGACAATTTCATTTGGGGGTGGGCACTGAATTCTTATTGGTCAGCCAGACCCTCATTTTGTTGCCTTGCTCCATGTACCTACAACCTGGTGTGGATTGCAAAAGCTGGAGTAGATGCATCAGTGACTTTTTTGCATGCTTGATGTAGACCCTTCAGGAGGTAATCTTACATTCTGCAAACCATTTGCTGCATGAGACCATAAAAGAGGGCATCCTAGTCTTTCCCAGGAGAGATTATCATATGAGAGGGACAGCATCCTTCCTTAAACTCAACTAATGGCGTAACCAGGGATCACACCCCTGCACACTTCTCCCATCCTTCTCCCATTGGTAAAATGTCTCATTAATACCAAATAACAGTTCCATGACACGTTACACATAGGAGAAGTGCATGGAGATGGCTCCATGACACTTTACCCATAGGAGAAGTACGGGAGAAGCACGGGCGTGTGTTATCCCCTATCGTGCGATCAGCCGAGTTTAAGAATGGGAGAAGGTTGGGAGAAGGACACTGTCTCCCACCCCCCCCCCCGTGTGATAATCTCCAAAGCAACATGGGTACATTCTTGCTTACCCTGACGCCTCAACATGCCTGTGGACAATGAAAATACAGCCCCCTTGTTGTGTCAGATATACATAACAATTTTTGAAGGGCCCAGAATCCATCACACTTGCAGGATATGTATTTGTGGGCATGGATCTTTATATTGCCCCCCAAACACTTCTGGTCTTGCTACTATCTAGGATTCTTTCCTGGTTTCCAGCAGGGACAGAGATAAGGCACTTCCCCTAATTTTCAAATGGTAATGTTTTAATTTTTTTACTATTCTGCTTTCTGTTGAGAGACCTATGTATGGGCCAGATGGTATAAATAATA
>NC_056529.1:14008637-14028489 GCF_019175285.1 Sceloporus undulatus | reverse complement strand
ATAATAATAATAATAATAATAATAATAATAATAATAATAATAATAATAATCTGCCTTTTCCTTGCAGAATCAAGGCAGATTACAAGCAAAGGTAACAAAAAATACATATACAAAGTACAAAATAATCCCCCCCGTCAATTAAATCACAGCAAACGTCATAACAATGAATTAATTATACAAAAAGTCAAAAATACATAATAAAGAATACAAAATACAAAAAAATCCAAAATACATGGCATAGCATAATAATTCAGGATACATGACATAGCATAATAATAACATAGCATAATAATCTAAATGACAATCCCCAACTCTCCCCTGGTAGCAAAACAAGAATCAATTATCAATTGCATAACTAAAATAGTTAAACTCTGGGCCAGTGCACCCAGACGTTCTGGGGGCGTTGGAGCCAGCATAAAATACTCTGCCGCTCTCCTTCGGGTCCTTTTCTGGGCTGGTGCAGCCAGGTGGTCCTAGGGGAAAAAAAAGCCCAGGAGCCGGCATTTTAAAAATGCAGCTCTCTGGGTGCCTCTCCCAATAGCTGCCTCAGGTCCACTGGGTTTCAGATGGTCCGGGGAGGAGAATTGGGCAGGACAAGACAGCCTCTGGTCTACAGTCCTTCCGAACACCACTGGGCTTCATCAAAACTTGCCCTCCTCACTGCCTCCGCTCTTCCCAGCCCAGATGGAATTAGGGGGCTGTCAGCTGGCTTCCTATCCGGTTCCATCGGTGTCTCAGGCTTCAGCTGCCAGGTGTTGTAGGCTGAAGAGGACAAGGGAGAAGCCCCTTTTGAGTCCTTCCTCCTTTGGCATCTCAGGCTGCAGCTGCCAGGTGTTGTAGGCTGAAAACACTGCTGCCCTAAAAAGATCTTGCAAGGGATCATCATATATCAGTGGAAGGAAGCAGCATTTGTGCTGCTGTTCAGGTGTTCTCCCCATGTATAAATTAATCATCCAAATCATCCAGGTCATAGTATTTCTGATTTCTGTGTATGTTTGTGAAAGCCATACAGTGAAGGAAGCTGCTAGGAGGAGAATTAACTCATTTGGAATGTGGCACTGGAGACTTCTATGAACTTCATGTGTAGCTAAAGAGACAAATGAATGGGTCTTCAAGTCAACCAAGCCTGAACTCTCACTAGAGGCAAAGATGACTAAAATGAGGCTATCATACTTTGAACATTTGAGATGATGTGACTAATTGGAAAAGACAATAATGTTTGGTAAGGTGGAAGGCAGTGAGAAAAGAGGAAGGGTGCTCTACAGGTGGATTGACTCGATCAAGGTAGCCATGACCCTGGGTTTGCAAGGCATGAGCAGGGCTATTGATGACTTTTGGAGCACTCCCGTTCATAGAGGTGCCATAGGTTTAAAGAAATTTGATTGAAAATAACAACAATAGCAACAGGATGGTTTCCCGTCTTCTCCTGACTGTGGGTGACAAGTGGGTGGGCAGGCCCCCTCCTTGGATGCTTTGGTCTTGCAGATGCCCAGCCATGGGTGCTGCCTCCAGCCATTTCATGATGTCATGGATTTTGCAGCAGGTTATGCTGGCGGGATGGCCGAGAGCCAGCATGGTGTAGTGATTTGAGTGTTGGACTAGGAGTCTGGCGATCAGGGTTCAAATCTTGTTTCAACCATGTAAACCCACTGGATGGCCTTAGGAAAGTCATGCTCTCTCATCCTCAGAGGATGGGAATGGCAAACCCCCTCTGAAGAAACTTGCCAAGAAAACCCCATGTTAGGTTTGCTGTAGGGTCGCCATAAGTTGGAAATGACCTGAAGGCACGCAACAACAAAATATGCTGCAAGGGAGAGGGTTGGAGGCAGGAGGGAGAGAACAAGGTTGCTGCTTTTGGCAATTGCTGTTCCCCTCTGTGAAGCCTTATTCCAGCTTAATTACAAACCATTCTGTTTATGATCAGAACTTTTTGAAGACATTCCTTTTATATTGCTCTGAGCAGGGAGAAGGGGTGGAATCTTTATTTTAGTTAGGTATGTTCTTTATCTTAGAAGAATATCTTCAGAATACTGCATGTAGTAAAATGTGAAAGGTTTTATTTTCTTTTCTGCTCTTTTTTTTTACCCAAAACATTGATTAAGTAGCAGCTATTCCCAGACTAGTTCACAATCAAACCAGCAGCTGTTTTCTTACATGAATTTCTGTGGATATGTCTGCCACCGGCATCTGTACTTAATATGATTCTTGGCTGTTTCACCACATAGGCAACCTTCCGAGAGAGCTTTCAAGTCTGCAAGCCTTTGGAAAATAATTTTTCCAAATTTCCATTTGTAGAGCAGCACACTCCTTTCTTGGTGTCCCAAATTAAATTGGAAGGACTATCCAGTCTTGGAAATCTCATGGTCAACAAGCAAAGGGGATTGTGTATCATGTGCTTCACACCAATATGACTGTTTCTTTTTCTTTTTTTAAATCGCACTCAGTTTAATGCATAAAGCCATCAACTTGCTTGATGCTATTAGAAGGTCTTTCCCCTGCCATTTGAGCCAGAAGCCCCCATCTGGCCCTGAGGATACATCGTCTTGTATGTGACCAGGATAGAGCTGTTAAAAGTCTGTCTTGTAGATCTTGCCAATCGTGACAATGTGTTGAGTTCAAAGGATTTCTCGGAGCTTGAAACAATCCGAGCGAAAGATTCTTTGCTTTGTTTCACTCCCTGCTTTAGCACTGCAACTGCATAGTGCTCCCTCGGGGTCAAGCGAATCGGTGACTAGACCTGCCTCCAGCTGTGATATACATCTAATTCTGCAGAGAATAAAATACGGAATGGAAACACCTCTCCCTTCAGTGTGAAGCCTCTTGAGAGTTCATCATCCAAAAACTACTTATTAGCCTCACTGTCGTCTTTCTACTTCTTGGTTCCTCATTGTGTTTCACACTCCTCCTAAAGAACAGGTTGATTCCTTTATGCTATACTAATTCTGATTTTATATGAGTGCACACACCGAGGCTAAAATACTTTAAGCTCTCCCTGAACATACCCCCCCCTCTGTAACACACTTCCCTCCTCACAGTTGTGAGTGGAAATTGCTACCGTCCTCCTCACTCATGCCTACTTTTAACTTTGTCTCTTCAGAAAGAGCTTCCATGCCTCTTCTTTTCTCCAGAGAGAATTTAAGTTCTTCAGCAAAGTAAATGCTTTGAATCTCATCCCAAGAGAGCAGATTTCTTTTGTAGAAGATAATGAAAAAAAATCCCAGAATTCAGGCCTGCACCAAGTTACACTTTACAAAAGAGCCCGAGATTGGCATATATGCTAATGCCTTAGATCTGCTGTTCTACCTTCCCCTTAACAATAACAATCCCATGAGTGGGCTGATGGATGCAAACAATGCCCTTTTTGACTGTACCCTCATAATTCTCCATGGACCCTATCCATTTGACCTATAGCTGCTTTTGGCCAGAGCTTTGGCCTGTCTCTTCAGACACTGTCAACCTTGACATTTAACAGGACACAAGCAAGACCCAAGACCCTGGGGGGAAGCAGCTGTGAGTGTGCAGCTAATTCTTCTTTAGCAGCACTGCTTGAATTACAGTCTGGGCACCCAGCATTCCAACGTTTATACATCTGGAGCATTGGGATCTGCAGAAGGTCTGAGGATGATCTGCAACAGACCAACAAGGCTTCCTGATGCCCAAACTGTTTAACAAAATCAGCAGCAAAAGTGAAATATCCCACCCTTTAAAATTGGCAGCAGAGATGAAATTCGAATGGAGGGAAAACATAGTAGGGGGCGCTTTTATCTAACTTGATCATGAGCTCATTTCTGGTACTGTAAACAGATCCTATAGCTGACCATGTGCTGACCGGCACCCTTGTTCCTTGATAATGAAAAGTGTGTGTGTATGTGTGTGTGTCCTTGCCCTGAGCTGTTATTTGACTAACGACAAGATTTTATTAAAAACCAAAGTAAATCCCATAAGCTTAAAGTTTGGCCATTTCGTGCACACACGTGTGTGCTTACATGCACCTATTTTGTCAGCCAAAGAGGGCCCATAGCTCAAAGGAAATCACATGTTAGAAGGACCTTTTGACTGAGCCTTGGAAACTCAACTTTCAGAGTATACTGTAGTGCACAGATGACTTTTATTTTGGGTCCAGTGGCTGTAATTCTGAACACACTTACACACCTGGGCAACATGTAGACAATGAACCATTTGTGCCTCTCCCTACCGCCACCCTTTTTTTTGCAGTCCTCCCAGACTCCCTCCTGCAGGTTTAGCCCTGGAAAAATGAATGGTTTTGACCATTAAAGCAGCATGTGCATGCTCATTTTCTAACTAAAAATGAAAATATTCACCTTTGAAACAAGATCCATACCTTGAATTAAATTGGAGGGGGGTTCACCTGACTTAGAGGTTACACTCAGCATCCAGTGCCATTTTTATGGCCTCAGACTCTAAATCCTTTTGCAAAAGCCTTAGTGGGTGCAAGTCTTCTATGACAGAATGCATAACTCTCACAACTTGTTTGAGCAAATAAATAAATAAATGATGTTTTGTATTATTTCCTAGTGTTATTATAATGACAGCAGATTTGGCTGCATAGGGCTACTAAGAATGACCTAATGAAGTTTTCCATCTCCTGGAAGCTAACCACCCCCTGTACTAGGGACTATGACCCATTGAATGCAGTGGTTTTTTACCTTTGGCTAAGTGAAGATGCAGATGGGCTTTCACCCACACCTAACATGGACTGTATCTAAGACAATAAACTCCAGAAGTATTAATGCAGGATGTGCAAATACGTGCGAGAGCCATTAGGTCTGATACACACTATTCCTCCAGGCAATACTTGATTATTTATCTATTTTATTTTGGTTCAAACACACAGAGAGCTGAACCTATGAAACATATTGGTCACACATAACCTCATAGATTTTTAGAAGCTTTCTAAATTACAGTCAGGGCCCCTGAACGCCTGTATCCTTTACAGAGTATAGTAACTTTCGGCAGCTTGTTAAAAAGGCATATCAAAGATAGCCAGGCAAACTAAATTGAACAACATGTTCTCTGTTTTCTAATCTCTTGTTGATTTGTAATACAACAGGTAAAAAGCAGTTTTTACTCAGTCTGCCTTGTGTGTGCAATACAAGCTGAACAGCCTACAGCTGTCCAAATGACGTTACTGCTCTATAATTCTTGACCAGTTCCCCCTTCTCTTTTTTCTCCTTTTTATTTCAGACCATTATTGATTTTTGTGTGTGTGTATGTGTGTGGTGGGTTTCTTTTTTACTCCAAGTCTAACAGTGGAGGATTACAAAAATATATAGTCAGAGAGAAGCTACATTGAGATTACATTAAAAACAATAGGAGTACATGTTTCAGTAAGTGCCAGGATGTATTGATATTTGTAGCTCATGAGGGAAAGGGCACGTTCAGAATACAGAAGATGCTCTAGATGCCTGTAATACTCCACTAACAAGTACACCTCTGAAATCCTGCAGGTGTGGCTTAGAGAATCTTGAAAAATCTCAAAGGGAAACATTGAGGGAGAAAGGGGTTACAAGGAGAGCCGTTTGAAAAATAATTAATGGGCAAGAAGAAGAGGTAAAGAAAGATGCAACCAGGTTCTTTTTACAAAAGGAAAAAAATGTTTGGGTGAACAGTTTTTAATTACAGTGGACCCTCCACATCCATTGGGGTTAGGGACACAGGATCCCCATGAAAGTTCAAAAACTGCAAATAAAAAAAAACATTTTTAAAACCTGAGATATACCTCTGTAGGAATCTCTAGGCTCTCCAGAGCAACTCTATGGTCAATATCCACTGGAGGTTGACCACGGAAT
The DNA here is from genome assembly GCF_019175285.1 of Sceloporus undulatus. Classification (NCBI taxonomy): domain Eukaryota; kingdom Metazoa; phylum Chordata; class Lepidosauria; order Squamata; family Phrynosomatidae; genus Sceloporus; species Sceloporus undulatus. Next base: position 14,022,679 of record NC_056529.1, on the reverse strand, counting down.
TGTGCCGGAGAACCTACAAATGACTAGAGAAGTATTATCTCTAGGTCCTTCATTGCGATCTCTGGTGGAGGTTGACCACAGAGTCATGCTGAAGGATGAAAAGATTCCTAGAGAGAACATATTAATCAAATCTGCAAATAATTAAACCTGCAAAGCTGCAAATGTGGAAGGCTGACGGCGCTTGTGGGCTGGGTGCCTTCTGGCCCTATAGATGTTGTTGGACTGCAGCATCTATCAGGCTTTCCAGTGCATAGCTAGGTAAGTGTAACAATGGAAGTTGTAGCCCAATAATCTCTACAGGGCTACAAATTACCCACCCAGTCCTCTGTGTGCTATGTCTGTGTTGCAGAGAATCATAGAATCGTAGAGTTGGAAGAGACCACCCAGTATAGACGGTGCAGAAACGCTGTGTTGGGGCCAAAAGTAGGGCTGGAGAGCGCGCAACAACTGCATGCTCCCCCGCCCTACTACATATGGAAGGCGCCATCTTGGCATGGCACCATCCATATGCAGCACACAACAATGCTGTTACGCACACACCACATCCAAATGGACTAGTGTGCACCTGACATCATTGCCCCACTGGAGGGCGCTTAGGACGCCCTATTTGTGGCACGAGAAGGAGCTCCAAAACGGAGCTCCTTCTGGGAAGGCGCCTCATTCCCGTGGCAACTAGATTGCTGCGGGTACAAAGCCAGGGAGAAAGGAGCCAAGCGGTCCCTTTCTCTGGCTGCGCCTGTCAGGGTGTCCATAGGGCATGAAGCTCCATGGACACCCCTTTCCAGGCCACCGAGAAGCAGCGTTTTGCTGCTTCTCAGTGGAATGGAAAAGCAGCAGATTGGGGCCTCTGGTATGGCTGCCCTGGCCCCAATCCACTGCAGAAAGGGGTGGCTGCAGACCACCCCTTTTCCGCGGTATGTATCAGGCCTTGAACAGTACACAGGAGGTGGTCTTTATAGAGATATAAGAAGCATTCATATACCTCTGATTTTCAGTAGTACTCTCAAGGTGGTGGAAGGGACAGGAAAAAAGTCTCTATTGAGCACTGTTGGATTCTTACATAGGCAGCAGCAGTAGTGATACAGAAAGCTGTTTTCACCAGTCACACCAGAGCTTGGAAAACTTAATTTTTGAATTGCTGCTTCCAGAGGCCAAAAAGCACCATGGCCTCTTGCTGAGAGATTCTGGGAAAGATATTCCCCAAGCTCTGGAAGCTTGTCTGTCTAGACCAGGGATGGGAATAATGTGGTCCTTCAGATATTGTTGTACTGCAATATCTGAAGGGCCACACAATTCCCATCCCTGGTCTAGACAGACAAGCTTACAGAGCTTGGGGAAGTTCCTTTTTGGACTATCCTTTGTACTGCAAGCCCCAGCAGTCCTAGGCATAGTTCAAGATAGGTCCATCATCACCAGTTTCAATGCCACTGCAACTGGTGGTGAGGAATGCTGAGAGTTGCAACTGAACAAGAAATATGGAGTATCACATATTTCTCATCCCTGATCTCATTCATTCCTGGCTTCCTGGATTCTTGGGAAGACGTCTTTCCCATTGCTTTTTTTTAAACTGGAGGTGACAGGGATTTAATCTAGGGTATGCACTCTGACACTATAGTTCTGTTTCCTGAGTAGTCTCTTGTTCCTCTTCTTCTTCATTAGTGCCTTTCATTCTTTCCTTTTCTTTATGCCTCTTTGGATAGTAATTGAAATAAATATGTAAAAAAAAAATAAACGTAAGAATTTTGCTGCTGTAATAGGGCTTATATAGGAAATAATTAAGAATTGAATTTGGGGCTGAAGGAAAGTAGGAATATAGAGAGGCATTTCATGAAACCCACAAACCAAACCTTTCAAAAGCTAAGGGAGCTTCTATAAGATGTTAGGTGGCTGGGCACTTTTTGCCCCTCTGCAATTCAGGTACTGAACAGAGATGTCATTCTCCACTAGGTTTCTTCTCAAAGGAAGCAATGAACAATTTGAGCAATTTTCTTCCTGCTGTGAGAAAGTCTTCAAGAACCACATAGTTTTCAAAGCCTATTCACTGCTTGGCCCTTATTCTGTGCAAAATTCACATGTGGTTGCTTTGCATAGAAAATAGCATTTTCTGCACAGGAAACAGAATTTTCTATGCAGGAAATAATATCTATACATAGAAATATCATTTTCTGCATAGGAAATAGTTTTTTTTCCTGCTGCTCCAGAGAACAGGACCCGGAACAATGGATGCAAGCTACAGGAAAAGAGATTCCAACTAAACATTAGGAGGAACTTCCTGACAGTAAGGGCTGTCCGACAGTGGAACACACTCCTTCCTCGTAGTGTAGTGGAGTCTCCTTCCTTGGAGGTCTTTAAACAGAGGCTGGATGGCCGTCTGTCTGGGATGCTTTGATTGAGAGTTCCTGCATGGCAGGGGGTTGAACTGGATGGCTCTTGTGGTCCTTCCAACTCTACGATTCTATGATTCTATGACCTGTATATGAATTACTGTAGCGTACATCAAGTATTCTCCATAGAGTTGTTAGTAAGCTGGAGACATTCCTGCCATTTGATTTGACAATGTAAAATGATCTGATCTGCAAAACAAAGCATGAAACATTTGCGATGAGCTTTAAAAAATATTGTTATGGAATTGCTTTACTGTCACACCTATTTTAACTTTTAATCCCTGTATAAATGCATTCCTAGGGATTTCCCTCTGTCTCATCACCATGAAGACACACCCCTGCCACTCTTAAATACAACCTCATCTTCTCTGATTGAATAAATGGCTCATGTAATTGCTTCTTCACGCTATCTCCTTGTTTCAGCAGCTAAGCTTCATTAGTGTGACACAGGAGAAGTCTAACAAATGAGGGAAGAAAATCAGTGTCACATTTCATCGTAGGATTTCCATGGCTTCTAGAATTCATACCTTCACTTCCGCAAGGAATCCTTTTTTTCTGCTCTGAGGTTTTGCATTGTCTAGTCCCCCTTGAAACCACACTTCCTTTGCTCAGAGGGCAAAACAGGTTTTGCTGTAATGAACAAAGAGCTCAGAATAGTTTGATGGTTGAAGGCTGTATTCCCGAAATGAAAGGAAACTTCTATTAATTTAGTGGGTTGCACCCAGACTTAAGTCATACTTAGAGTAGACTTACAGAAATCACATAGGGCGGAAAAATGAAATGCATAGATACAGGATGGGTGTTGCTGAATGCAACTACTAGAGTTTTATTTAGTCATGACTAATTTGTCCAGTTGTTTTCAGTGGATTTACTCTAAACATTGCTAACTGGAACCATCTTGTTTTATAACACTACTGGAAATTCTCACTTTTGTATACTGGGCCCTTTTAGTCTAAACCACTGTTGACAGTTTGTCCACTTCCCTTTGAGGTATGATAGTCATTAGCATCTGTCCCTAAGTTGCAGCTCTTCAGATGTTTTCGGACTCCAGTTCCCATAATTCTTCAGTATTGGCTACACTTGCTGGGATTGAGGGGATTTGCAGTCCAAAATATAGCTCGCATCAGGTTGTGGATGGCTATATTATAGCTTCATTATTAATGCATCTCTTATACTGTATGTGTCACAATATTTTGATACAGGTTCACTAAATGTTAATTGTGATGTGCAAAGGGGAGTGCCAGTGTTGGAGCCCTCTCATTAGTTCATATCCCTAAATCAGTGTTTTAGTGATATGTTTGACTTGCTTCTGAAACAAATATTCTTGTGTCTGTGTCTGCCTACCTGCTTAGGGTACTATTGCATGGTGTTGTTGTGTGCCTTCAAGTTGTTTCTGACTTATGGTAATCCTAAAGCCCTATCATGGGGTTTTCATGGGGCAAACAAGACATGTTCAGAAGGGAGTTGCCTTTGCCTTCTTCTGAGACTGAGAGAGTGAGACTTTCCTAAGGTCACCAGTCTTTTACCATGGTTGAGCTCTAGTCAAACTCTAGTCCCCAGAGTCATAGTCCAACACTCAAATCACTACACCACATTGGCTCTCACACCATTGCATACATTTGACAAAATCTAGCCCATGAAAGCTTAAAATAGTTAGTTTTTAAAAGGCAAAAGATTTATACAATCTGAAGAAAAATTGTTAGTTTTTATATTGTTGCAAAACAACTTATTTTACCATAGAAAGAAAGACTTTGTGTAGGTTCCATTTCTTGTATAACTGCAACAATAGCAATAAAAAGAAGTGTAGGCATAGCTGCTAACTTTGGACCTTCACATTTTCTCCCATGTTCAAGGACAAACATCTATTGCAAGCATTTGAGTCACTGGCTAGGATGCTTTACAGATTGATTTTACCCAGGACCTGGTGTAATCCATTTATTAACTATTATGTAAATAACTGTCAGTTATAAGCGTGCCTTAACCTTTTCACACATGCTCCTTAAACATCTTGTGCATGCACATTTAAAATATCGTGTGTGAAGCAGCTTTTAGTGGGGATTTGTCCTAATTGGCTTCTCTCTGTCTCTTGCTGGGTGGGAGAGTGTGGGCAGGAATGGATTTGCCTGTGGCATGCAGTACTAATGATCATATTTTAACTTTCTGCTGTGAACATAGTTTTTTTACTACTTTTTTGTTGTTGTTCTTGTCCAAACAGAAGAAGACATATCAATGCATCAAGTGCCAGATGACCTTTGAGAATGAAAGAGAGATACAGATCCATGTTGCAAATCATATGATAGGTAAGAACACTTTCAGTCTTCCATAGGTTAGTTGCTTCTCTTTGCTTCATCGCTGAGGTGTACTTTTCTACTCACTGTCGTTCTGTATACCAGTTGAGAGACTGACTAGCACAGACCACTGAGATGCAGTTGCATCAGCCAGGATATGTGCATGTCAGGAGTATTCACAGTTTCCTTTCCCATCAGTCTTGGACAAAGGAAACAATCATGGCATTTGTCCAAGCCACATCGTTTGTATCAATAATCCTCTTGAGTAATTGTAAAGATAAAGAGAGAAGTGGGCTGTTTTTTTTTGTTTTGTTTGAGTGTGAACTTCTCCCATTACCTTTTTAAAGGTGTATTCAGATGTAATGTGAAACCATGGTTTGTTCTAACCCCACACTATGCTGAAACTTGTGCAGTAGAGAAACAATGGTTTAGAGTTACTTGTCTGCTTTTTACACAGAGCTTTGATTGTATGTAGGTCTTTGATTGCAACAAATTTTACATTAGATTACATATCTGATCTTGTTTCCCATTGGTAATTCACACCTGTCCCTTGGAGGCACAGTAGTGCTTCTAGTTGTGGGTGTTTCAATGGTATAACAGCTAACCACTGCTAGTATGAATCCTGGTTTGAAAACCAGTTTCAAAACCATGGTTTTCAAGTTCTGTCAGTCCCCCAACAGGCCCTACCTAGTGGGTAGGTTTGGGCTCTGAAAAATAAAACATCGTTTCATCATATATCTGAATTTGGCAGTGGTGAATGTCTTCATATTGCCATTGGGTTGCTGGTCTCTAGAAGAGGCTAAAGTTGCCTCAGAATCCATATGGAGACAGAGAATTGGGCAGTTATCTCTTCTTTATGAGTTTTTGTTTCTTAAGGTTTCAGGAAATGAAAAGTTTGGGGTAGGCTCTTGCTACTTTTCATTTTATCTCCCCCAATCTTAAATTTTGACACTTGGGATGTGTGTTCCAAGCACTTGTTTTTCTCACCTTGGGGAGGCTTTCACTGACAATGTATAAGAAACTCTGGTTTAAAAGACAGCAAGTTCTCTCCATTTACAAAACTGCTTAAAACGGCTTAATGGGGAGTTGTCCCTTTCCCATCCCATTTTCACTTACATTAAATTCAAACATTTGACAAGATCAAAGAGGAAACTTTAAGCCATACATTTTTAGTTTCTTCTGCAATGGGGAGGGGGAGAGGAAAAGCTCTCGCTGGTTGTCAACCACTTAGAAGCAATTATGCTTCAATTTTATATGTCATGACATTGAATTGCTCACATTTTCATAGCTTAAATGTGGAGAATTTCTGAAACACATTGTCAAAACAAAATGCTTGAGAAGTTTTACTTCAACCCCTCTGTTTTAACTTTTTTTGGTGTGCTTTTTTTTTTAACCTTAACAGTTTTGTATTTTTGAAAGGTTTGCTTTTCAGGATGTTCACATTTTACATTTACAATCCTTGTTTTCACCAGCAAGGCCCTACTAGCTTTCAAGCCTTGGTTTTGTTTGGAATGAGACCCAGTTAAAAAGATTACTGCAATCCAAAGGGCTATATTTATGATGCAGCTGTAAAGGTTGCTTTTCTTTCCTGAAGAATGCAGAGAACTCTTTCTTCTATCTGCACAGATGTTATAAATATATGTGAAGGCTCAAGAGCTTAGTTTATTTTGATGCATAGACCACAGAGGAGTTCCTTACACATGCCACTCCAGACGTATGTTGTTGAAGATCTGTCAAGGGCCCTACAGCGTTCGTTATGTGTTCATGTGCAACGTTCGTCTCCGATAATCGCAATGATTTCCCTTGAACAATTTAGCATTTAAAGAATCTATTCTTCTACGTGTGGCGCTCCCATTATCATTAATGCGAATTATGCACAAATGTTGAAGAGAGAATTTGAAACGCTGACACTGAAGATTAGAGCAAAACCTTTTTTCTGGGAGAAAAATAGGTACTGTCACTCATCGTAATTTCCTCGGTAGCGCTAAGCAGGGAGCTTGCAGGCAGTGTCAGGGAGGTTAAAATGAAGTTATCTAAAAATGTTTGCTTTTGTGGCAGGTGTTAATGCAATCTCTTGTTTGCAGGTGTGAAGGGTGAGAGCTTTGCTAATTGGACCATGGTGATTTCGCTTCACTCCTACCATGCTTCCCCTTCCCCCTCTTTTATTAAGACCTGGAGAAGGAATGTATCTTTAGGCAGCTGGATATGTGTTTTAAGCTTAAATCTGTCAAAGGGAGGTGGGACTATTGGTGATCTATAAATATCCAGTGTACACATTTTGTTGCAGATTTACTCTGTGACTTGAGTGTGAACAATGAATCCACAATGTGGTGCCACTTTGTTCAACCTTTTTCATAGATATGTCCAAACAGTACGATTGCTTACTTTATCTGTGTGGAATCCTCTTAGTGATTTACACTGGTATAAGCGTTCTTTATGCCAGTGTAAGCCACTTTCTTGTGCAGGGCATTGTGCACATGGAGAGACAGCAGTGAAAGTTGTCTCTGTTAAAGCTGCCTCAGGAGCTGGCAGGGCCATTTTTTCTCTTGATAAAAACAGTTTTTGCTCCCACTCCATTATTACAGTATTCTCCAGTCACACAGGGGTAAAATACTCCTCATTCAAATTCAGTCAGGTTTTGTATTTGGATGGCTGTACACTTTGGGCAGAGGACATGTGAATAGGTGCAAATTTGCACAGGAAAATGAAGACAATTAACCATCAATACAAATGTGTGAAAATAAGTTTGCATAGTACATTCAGTATCCATGTCACTTCTTCCTGCACCAGAATGGTTATGTAGGCCAGTAAAATCTTTGCTGTTGTGCTTGTTTCCATGCTGGCTTCCACTGGTGTTCCAACAACATGCTTGGCACCCTAGTAGCAAAGTCAGAAACGAGAAGGGTGTGTTGTTGAAACATTGGTCATATGCCTGTTGCCCTTTTCTGTAGGGCTCTTTCATTGGTAAGGGATGTCTGCAATGTGATCTCCTTCACCTTTGGTTCATATCCATCCTCCACATTTTGAAGGCCTTAATTCAGCAATTACCTAATTTTGGAGCAGTGGCTTCGCTAGCTAGAGTGTCACCTGGTGGTTAAGTAGGTTCAGAGAGTGTCACCTGGAAAGGGCACGGGGTTGCCCCTCCTGCTGCTCCATCAGAAGGCTCCTTCCTAGGGAGAAAGCCCAGAGATGGAGCAACAATGAATGGTGCACACATACCTTTCCTGTACCAAAGGGGGAGGAGGACTCAACCAGGTGCCACTCCTCCCCATTGATGCCACTGTTTTGGGGTTGTTGTATGGTGAAAAGTGCTTGCTGATCAAGAATACCTGGGCTTGATTGTTGACAATAATGCACATGATTTGGTATGGTTATGGTGGACTGCAAACCTGTTACTAGGATTTTCTATCTTATGCAGTCATGCAACTCCATTTCTTGATAGACCCCCCCCCCCCAAGATGGGAAGACATCGTATGATAGTGAAGAATACAGAAAATAGTAACACTTCCATTAGGTGAAAAACAGGAAGCATATGTCCAGATCAGGAGTAGAAACCTGTGTGTCAAAGCAAATCCCCCTTTTTATTTGGGACTTTTCAGTAACAAGTTACTACTTGTAACACTATTATTTGTCCCAGTTATCGAAGATCCATTCAGTCAATGAGATTTACACAAATGTTGACTCACCAATCAATAGTTGATTTAGTGGGTCTATTACAGTTGGGAATATCAATAGGATTTAGGCCATCATCTCCTGGTGAAGCCAGTAGAATCGCATCTTGAGAAACAGAGCCAAATCTTCTTGTTATGGCAAAATACATAGTTGAAATTTGTTCTCCCAGAGTTCATTCTATATATCAGATCTTCCCAATAACTAAAAATGGGAGGTATATCAGTCCACTATGAATATTCTGTAGATCTGTTGTTGTGCTGTATGTCAGGTTGAGATCTGTGGATTGAACACACACACCCAACACACGTGGATGGTGCAGATGTCTACAACGAAGCAAAGCAATTTCTCCATGTTTTTGCCCACAGCTCTGTGTTCTTTTAAGCCAAGGAGAGGCCTTCTTAAATCCAGGATGTAAACCAGAGGGAGCATGGAGAAATTGCCCCATACACCTTAAAGTGGGTGTGAGAGTGTATTGAGTAAAATAAAAAGACTCAATTCCCTCCGTCTTTCAAAAGTGTACATGTGGGGAGTTGGGAGTAAAAGAGAAGCTGTGTTGTCTTTCTAGCTCTTTGTTCTTTTTTCATTTTCTGGTCACACCAGCCTTTCAGGGATAAAGTTTTGCCAGGTTTGCTTCTGTTTCCTGACTGCGATAGTAATTAAGAAATGCTCACTTATACACAATGTGGACTAGTAGTCTGGGGTCTCTACTGGAGGGACCATAGCTCAGTGGAAGACAGTATTCATTGCATACAGAAGGTCAGGGTTCAATTCTTAGCTTCCCCTGATGTGACGGGGAAAATCTCTGACAAAGAATGTTGCTGCTAGTTAGATAGAGCAGGTTTAAACAGCCTTGTTCTCTGAAGATCCTTTGAACTACATTTCCAATCCAATCCACTTGGCATGGCCATAGGCAAGTAATTGTGGGATTTGTAGCCCAAAATACCTGAAGAGGGTCAAAAAGCCAACTCTGGATAGATAGTACTGGGCTAGTTGATTAGCTTAAAACAGTTTACCATATGCTAATGAGTATTGTTCTTCGCATACAAATATCTCTTCAGACTAAGGCAAAGGGAGCATTTTGCAGGAACCTAAATATGGTGCCTCTCCTTATAGCTCCTTAATATTATGGCTGCATTCATTATAAGGGGGGGGGGGAGCATAAAGGAAGATATTTTGTGTTGCTCATACATCTCCTTGAAAAATTACCCTTCTGCATCTTTTGTGATGTGTATCTCTAATATACACATATACACATGCACAAACTCAGTGGCATATTGGGTCCTAGATGCCATTCCCCAGAGGTGGAACAGACTGGCTGCTTCCCTAGAGGAGGCGAATGGGAAACATGTCGCTTTGTTTTCATACTGGGGCCTCTGGGAATATTTCTAACGATAGAACAGACCCCCTTTTAGACGTGATCTGTTTGGATGGGAGGGGATGTGTGCTTGGAAAAACATATCCAACTGATACTGTTTGGAAGTGCTTTCCCCTCCACCCCTCATCATACATTCCTTTAAAAAAATATCTAGGGATCAGAAAGCCCTTCTAAAGCAACCTGGCCGATTGGGGGCACCTTTGAAATGTTTTTAATTTGTTGGAAGAAAAGGGATCCCTCTCCCCTTCTCTTGAGGTCTTTGGGGAGTCCATCCAGGAGTATATCAAAAAACTTTCTGCAGTTCCATCAGCTTCTGTACTGCTTGCCTCCTCCTGTGCTGACCTGCTAATGTTTAAAGTATGTTCTCCCCACCTTATTCCTCCTCCCCCCGCAACCTTCCATTGCCTCTGATGTGCACTCTCCATTAGATGCCTAGAAGGATGGGCATGCTCAGTAGCTGAGCCTGCAGGGGGTGCAGAGGACGGCCATGCTGCAGCTGGGATCACAGAAGACTCTTAATGATGCGCAGTATATCTCATGTGCCGAGGGTAGAGGGAGCAACGGAGCAACTGAACATAGTGTTTCACTATTAATATGGGAAGTCGGCCTACCATTCGTAGTTGTGTGCAAAAAGAATCTGAGAAGGTCTTTGTAAAAAATTCTTATCCTCCAAAAAGAGTATCTAGACAACAGTCTTGTTTGCCTTCAGACACAGGCCAGAATCCTGATGGGGTACTATGCTTAGCTGTACAAGCTATAATCCTACCTGGGAGGTTGCCCCTATTGCAGTCAATTGTTTTGCAAGGACATACTTGCAACTCCCAGTTTTCACTTGTTGGGTATGGAGTCAAACCAACCTGTGCAAAATGAGTGACCTTAGGGCTGTGCTGCCTTTTCCATAGTCAGTTCCATAACACTGGGATCGAGTGCAAAGATATTGGGACATATCATGAGAAGACATGGCTCTGTAGAAAAGACAATAATCCTTGGTAAAGTGGAAGGCAATAGGCAAAGAGGAAGACTGCATTCCAGATAGATAGATTTAGTCAATGAATCCACTGCCCTCAGTCTGCAAGACCTGAGCAAGGCAGTTGAAGATAGGGTAACTTGGAAGTCTCTCATCATAGGATCACCATAAGTTGAAATTCACTTGACCTTTACCTCAGTATGGTAGAGGATCTTGACTGTATTCTGCTACTAATAATATGACTAATAGTAATTAATAAGTGTGACTAACAATAAAATCCTACAGGGTGAGACTTCTCTTCTTTGAAACTTCACTCCATTTCTCCTCCTACAGAATTGCCCTTCAGCAGTCAGAGATTAATGCCCACTATGCATACTCAGAAATTGATGGTCAGTAAGCATGCTAAGCTCATGTGGTGTAGTAATTTGGATGTTGGACTAGGACTCTGGTAGACCAGGGTCCACATCTCTGTTCAGCCATGGAACTCTACTGGGTGACCATTGGCAAGTCATGGCAACTCAGTTCAGTGAGAGAGGAAGGCAATAGCAAACCTCCTCTGAATAAATCCTGCTTTGCAATACTGTTTCCATAAGTTGGAATCCATTTGAAGGCTAAAGTCCAAACTAAAGACTTTTTTGTTTATGGAAGCATTTCAGGCTGCAACTTGATATATTTTGAGGATTTAGATTAGGGTACAGTGGAGCCTTGTCTTATGCGGGAATCCGTTCCGGACCCCGACACGTAAGGCAAATTCTGCTTATGCAGTAAGTATAATGGGGCTCGTGGTTGTGGCGGTACGGCACGTGCGTGCCATGGGTGCACGCACCATTCATTAGATTGTTGCACAGCTTCCGCGTAAACAAGAAGCTGCATATAGTGCATCCGTGTATGGAGCGGGTGCATTGTATATTGTTTGCCTGTTGTTTTATGCAGTTGGCCTTTCTTATACACGGATTTTTTATACACGGATTCAAGCATCCACGGTTTGAAAATGTTCAAAAAAAGTATAAATTTCAAATATCAAACCCTGATTTTCCATTTTTTATAAGGGAGACCATTTTGCTATGTCATTATATTTAATGAGACTTGAGATCCATGGATTCTGTTATACATGGGGGATCCTGGAACCAAACACCAGCGTATAACAAGGGTCCACTGTAGTTTTATAGTTATTTTAATGGATAAATTGTTTATTTACTATATTTTGTATTTTGTGATTTTAGATTGTCTGCCACTGGCAGGTTTTATGTTGTTTTGATGATTTTGTGCAAAACACTAACTAACTAACTAACAACAGCAACAACGACAACATACTCGGCCCTCATGTGCTAGATTGAGTGTTTTCTAAAACCATGTTAATGGTTTCCTCTCAACATTAATTTGTATTTCTGAAAACTTTATGGTTCTTCTAAGTCTGCCTTCCCTGTGCTCTTGAATGTGTCTGGCACCATTCTGGCTACATAAACACTGGTGCTCAGACCTTAACATAGGAAATAGAAGAAAGGATATTGATCTTTGCTTTTGTTTGGGCTTCAATTCCTAGGTGACCTCTGCCAAACAAATCTTGCAAAATATTTTGATATAAATGGTTTGTCCATTGATAGTAATCCTTTTGGCTTCCACTATGCTAAACAGGCACAGTAAAGATGGTGCAATTTCACTAAAGTCAACTGAGATTTAAATCCCTAGATTTGCTTTATGAAAAGAACAGTATATGCACATTAGCTGTCATTATGAATATGCTTTTGTAGAGTAGATGAAGATACCACCAAAATGTAATCAATGTAACAACTGTTTAAGTGAGATAATTGTATCTAAATATTATTTAAGATACCAAGAGTTTTAAATGTTATAGTTCTGTTAAAAAGATATACAGTACTTGGATTAAAACAATTTGATTATCAAGTCTTTAAGGAGGGTTGCTTTCCAATCCTAAACATTTTCACTGAGAAGTAAATTCTGATGGTTTCAATTTTTGGTTGACTGACAAATGTGAATTAATACAGCATATGCATATGTAAATGTATTTCTTCAGACTAAATGCAAATGCAATAACTGTTTTCATGGACATATGAAACGAGGACTTCTTGAATCTTGTGAATCTTACACCGAGGTTGATAGTGAGTAATCCACTGTGTGCAACTCATCCTTTCGTTCTGCATAATGTACTTGGCTTCTTTGCGGACTTCCATTTGGAATCTTTAAGAGGTTGAAGGTAATGCAAGGTGAAGTATTATTTCAGTATGGGACTTATAACAGGCCAAGGCCTTTGCTTGATATGAGCTTTTATAGGAGTTTGTGGCCTTTGGGATCATTTTCTCTCAATTTACTTTTATGCTACAATGCCTCCTTGTTGTATAGCAACTGAAGAAAAAGAGGCTGTGTGTAGAGCAGAAGCAACTGAGTTTGATCCATATGAGCCAGAGTAGACTCCTCCCAAAACCAATACTTTCTATGCTGGCTTATACAGAGGGGCAGAGAATGCCATAATTCTACACAAGGACTATCTGTTGCCTATCTGGAACTTGTATGGCTATAAAGCTAATTTTTTAAACATCTTTGCAGTAATGCACAGAGTATGGGAAATAAGCAAGATGAACTTGAACTCCTAGCACAACAAAGGAAATACAATGAGCCCACAGGCTTACCATATGCAGACTTACTATAGGTGGCTTTCAGATTACATTGAAGCCATGCGGCAAATGGAAGAATGGCGCACATGCCCATTGGTGCACATGCACACATGGCCACGGCATGAGCCTGAGCACCATTATATCCAATGGGGCTCGAGCATACACGCTTTTTTCCTTACGCGGGGTATGTGTGTGTGTCTGGAACGGATCCCCCGCATAAGGCAAGGGCCCACTATATGATATAATAGGCATCACTGAAACCTGGTGGGATGAGTCTCATGACTGGAATGTAGGAATACAGGGGTATAACCTTTTAAAGAGAAATAGGCCAAACAGGAAAGGAGGAGGAATAGCATTATATGTCAGGGATATTTACACCAGTGAAGAGATCCAAGAGATCCAATCCTAGAAGCAAGATGGAGAGCATCTGGATAAAAATTAAAGAGGAAGGAAACAACAGGGGAGTCTGCTACAGACCCCCAAGTCAGATGGAGGAATTGGGTGATGCCTTTCTAGAACAGATGGCCCACACACTCAGAAAGATGTAGTAGTGATGGGTGACTTCAACTATCTGATATTTGCTGGAATTCACACTCAGCAAAATCCTCAAGGTCTAGCAAATTCCTCACTTGCCTTGATGACAAATTCATTGTCCAAAAGGTGAAAGAGGCAACAAGGGGATCGACAGTGGAACACACTCCCTTGGAGTGTGGTGGACTCACT